>NW_011502328.1:0-22053 GCF_000495115.2 Populus euphratica
CAAAGTTATATACAATAAAAATGAAAAGAGGAAATAAAATAAATATTATAATTTATACAAAACTTACCTCCCCGACAATGGCGCCAAAAACTAAATAAAAGGTATAAACTTGATATTAATGAAAGCAAAGTGACACGACTAAAAGATTGATGTCTTCTCCCAAGTGCAGGAGTGTCGAAGTAATAAATAACCCGTCAAGACCAGGGTCGAACCATAGAGAGGTTAATTATACAAATTATAAACAACAATAATAACAATAACAATAACAACAACAACTATAATAATAATAATAATAGTAGTAATAATAATAATAATAATAATAATAATAATAATAATAATAAAGAAAGAGAAGAAGAAGAAGATGATGAGAACTTGGAGATAGAATATTAATGTAAGGATTAAACAATGATAATAACAAATGTCAAGGTTAGAGGTTCCACTAATGGTATGTCAAACAAGTATAGTATAAACTCTTATTATTCAATTGGAAACCACACACAAAGGAGGTTCCAATCAGATTATAGATTGTTAACATGATTACATTAGTCATCTTATTCGATTAATGCTAGTACTTGTAAATCTCGTCAAGCATTCATGATTATAACTTATGTTAACAACAAATCAAGTTCCTTTCATAGCTCAAGTGTCGGTTATACCATACAGTATGGGCTATGAAAGTTCCAAGCATTTGTTGTACCAAGTGTTATACAACATAAATCTAGATTAGTCATTTAATAAGCAAAGTATTAAAGAGTGAACAAGATAACAAATACAAAACATGTTAGTATCAAACATTAAAGTCCATAATAAGTTTACATTATACTTATTCTTACACCATTAGTGCAACCTTTTCACCTTGACATAATAAACTTAGCTAGACATAATGAAAGAAAGAAAAATAGATAAACAAAATAAGAACATAAAAGTTAAAAAATAGATAAACAAAATAAGAACATAAATAAGTTAACTAAGTAAAGGAAAGGAAATGAAAGGCATAAACTTGATATTAATGAAAACAAAGCATAAACATTACTAAAAATACAAAGAGAGAAAGCAAGAGCATAATCTTGATCTGGACACCAAGATGCCTAAATGCATGGCAAATGCCTCCTTTTATAGGCCAAAATTGAGAACTATTGATTTGATGACTAATTGATGAGTGGGTGGCCAACTCTTGACTTGGTGACAATCCTTATCTTCTCTCGTCTGCCCAAAATGTTATTGATAACGTCAAAATTGGAGCCACTTGAAAACATCAAAATTGGAAGACAGATTCGGGCTTCTTTGTTGTTGCTACAATTTGGATTTGAAAATAGCCTTTTTAGATCTTGAGCTCCATATGAAAGTTGTAGGCCTATGTCTTACCTTTCTATCCATATAAATTGGACCTAAATCTGAGATCTACAGCTCTAGATATGACCTAATTACAGAATAGTATTCCGGTTTGGATTGCACCGACATCTTTTTTCTAAGTTTGGCCATCTCTTTATCATTTCAATTTCAATTCTTAAATTCATCAATCAATCCTTTCATTTACGTGATAGACCTACATTTAAAATAAACATTTACCATAAATTAAAGGTATCTTATATTATGAGATATATTATTATAAAACATGCTTTAGTTAAGGAGTTATTGATACTTCAAGTGCAAAATGATGATATAAAACCTTGATAAAAATGCACTTTTAAGTACTAATCACCTCCCTATGATTCGACCCCGGTCTTGCTAGGTTATTTATTACTTCGACACTCCTGCACTTGGGAGTAGACATCAATCTTTTGATCATGTCAATTTATCAATATAGAGGTGGCTGATCAAGGACAAAATATTATCAAACTCATTGAACTTTTGATCCTTATAAAGGAGATGTTTCCAAGTCATGTGGTAGTGGTTGGAGCTTATGAGATGGTCGGAGATGCAATATTTGTTTGCCTGAAAATAACAATTCAATCAACCTTGTAGGCTGAAGGAGATGAAAAGATGGTTAGACAATGTGTCACTTATTTTTCCATTAAAGTCTTGAGTGATGTGTCATTCATTTAAATTCTAAAATTTAGGATTTTTAAATAGCATTTTAAGAAAATTTCAATTTAGTCCATATCTTTCTAACTTAAGCATATGAATTCTCAATTGACCTTAAAACTTTTTAATTTTAGCAATTACACAACTAGAAACCTTGATTTAAATCCTTTATTTGATCATCTTTTTCTCTTTGGTCTTTGTCTTCCAGGTTATTTAATTTCATCCTTATCAATCATTTAACTTTTGATTTCTTTCGAGTAGACCCCTAATTTCATTAATTTTAGTCCGCAAACTCACTCACTTTATGCACTTTTGTTCTTGGTTTTTGAAATTCTTCAATCTAACCCTTAACAAGCCTTCAATTTTTAAATTTCTTTCAATTCAACTATTGATTGCACCAATTTAGCCTTTTAAATTTTCAATTCTGTCCTTAATTTTTTAATCTTTGTGAATTGATCTGAATTAGGTCTCTAAACTTAATTGTTTTTCAATTCAATCCTTGATTGAATCCATAAAACTATTAAAAGTAAATTAAGTCCTTAAACTTAATTAGTTCTTCCAATTTTGGCCAAATTAACTTTTAAATTTAATTTTTCTTCAATTAAGTCTTTCATTTAGCTAATTAAACTCATTAAAAGTTTAATTAAGTCCTTAACTTAATTAATTCTTCTAATTTTGGTCAAGTTGGATTTTAACCTCCATTTCCTTTCTATCAAGTCTTTATTTAGGTCGAGTCAAAATACCCCAGTCTAGTTATTTTGGTTTGTTATAGCTCAAGGATTTATCTCCTTGTATCCCAAAAATATTTTTAAATTTTAAATTTTTTATTTTTAAAATGTATTTTTTATAAAGTGATTTTCTGAGATCCAAAATAGAATTATGATAGCATACATCATCCAAAAATTGTTGGTGCCTCTTATCTAATAGCACGTGAAGAGTACACACTAGCAACCTTTTGAATTTAAAAATTAGTAATTAGACCAAAAATTTTGCCATGAATTTGGAATTAACAAAAAAAAATAATCTCCTTGAAAGGATGAAAATTTACTTGGACATATGAGCTATTCTTCCATGATTTTAAGTGTAAAAATGTTTTTTCACTGTTTTACAAGTAATAAAAAGACTAAAATGCTTTTAGTAAATAATTATAATTTTTTTAATATTTAGAGTAAATCAATCATTTTATTATTTTAAAAAATAAAAAAATAAATATACTCTATGATAATTTTTTAATAAGCAATAAGTTATAAAAAAAATCAAATTATCCCGATAACAAAATGAAAAAAAAAGATATAACTCATAGTAATTTTTTAATGACCAATAAATTATTAAAAATACTGACTTATCTCCTATACAAAGACAACCAGTTTAACAAAATATGATGATTTTATTATAATAATTTAGAATAAAATGTATCTAGTGTTATAGTAAAAAATTCATGGCCGGTAAGTTTTCGCATAATATATATGTTGGAATAAAAATGAGAATATCACCTGCTATAGAAAAATTTATGCGCTATAAGTGTTTTTATATATATATATATATATATATATATATTGGAATAAAATAAGAATATCACTGAGCCGTGCAATTGGGGACCAAAACTCCATTCTACGGAAAAAAAAAAACCTAACGTTACCTCATTATTTTTATATATTAAATAAATGTATAAAAGGAAAGGAAGAGCTACCCCACACGGCGGCTCCAGGGAGAGCTACAATCTTCGCCCTCGGCTTCCCCTTTCCTCCCCAGACATCAATCAATAGGATGTCGAATCCAAACACTACTAATTCTTCCTGGGAAACTGTTTCTCGGATCCTTACGGAACACGAATTACCCTTTTAATCTCTTTTGGGTTTTTGACTTCGAGAGACAACAGCCAATTGCACAAACCTTAAGAAAACGTTACACGGCATGGAAACCGAGGTTTCGAGTTCGATACCGCCGTCAACTGTGGATATAGAGGAGAGAAACAAGGATCGGGTGCGCGTGAGGAGAAAAACCTTGAAGGTAGTGCTGGAGCAGTGCCAGAGAGCTCTTGAATTGCTAAATAACGCTGACGGAGTTGACGATGACGGGGATACCAGCGGAGAGGAATCCAAGGAAGTGGAGTCGTCGCCGAGCCAAGACAGCTCATCAACTTCCCTTGGCGATCAAGAAGCCGATGAGGTAGAGTTTTTGGCTAATGGCCTTGTTTTCTAATTGATGTTATAGGTTTTCGATTGCAAGAAAACTTTATTTATCTAATAACTATCCATAGATATTTAATATTTGGATGAATTTAGAAGGAAAAAGAAGGAAAGGATGCTGTGAATTATTGGAGTTAAACAAATAAAATGTAGAAGAGAGAGTGTTGAAGTTTGCTCCCGAGATGTTGTCTTTTTTCTTTTATCTCTCTCTCTTTCTTAAACTTCATAATTCGAGGATACGGTTAGTATTTCATAGACAACTAATTTATTTGGATAATATGGACATAACTGATAACGTGGAAGAAGCTAGAACTTAGTATTTCCTGGATGGAATTTGCTTGGCTGTTTTATTTGGTTAATTTGCAAAATTGAGTGTTATTTAAGCTATCTGTGGTTCAGTAAGACGGCAATCACTTCGTTTTCCAAATTTTTATTTTCTTTTCATATTTTGATCTAGTTATGATATCGGGGGCCAAATATTTTTTTTCCTGATGCAGTTATGCGACCTCCTCAAATCGAGAGTTGAATGCCCTGACTTCCTTGAGAAGCTTGAGTGTGCTCAGCTCTCTGTTTCACAAAACATTACTGGTAAGTGCTGAGAGATGCTTCCTGCCATAATATAGCTGATCTGTTGTTATCAATTGCATGTAGATTTATTTGTATGTTGAAGTTTATTTGTAGAACATCAGTGCTTGGATATTTAGGATGGTAGTTTCCTCATTATATAGCCTAGATGTTAATGAGCTCTTGTATGGTGGCAGAAGAAGGTAGTTCTTGGGACATGATCAGTGAAAATGATCTCTGGGAAGCTGAAATTGATGAATCAGATCAGGAAGATTATGTCCTTGTGCGGGAAGAAGATATAGTAGAGGGTATCGCGTGCTTCATGGCTGCCTATTTGTTGTCTCTTAAACAGACAAAGGTATGTGGTGTTATTAGTTCATGGTACCTTTTCCATAATTGTTGAAATAATAAATTGTGCTAATCATTGTGATCTTCTTTGGCGTTTCTGCCATCAACCCTTTTGCCCTACCTGTTGTATCTGTGATCCACAACTGATCCACAACTGTTAGGCGAATTCTCCAGGCTGGTTGATTCCCAAGAATTTATAAAATTAGTCTCATCTATTGCTTGTATATCAGCACAATAAAATACATGGATGTATGTGCATATGCACCGAGGCACTACTGCACACATGGGTACACTTGTAAATACAGAACATTGAGGGGTAATCATATTAGTGAATAGGAGCTGTTGGAATCTATAATTTACATCTTTTTTGGAGGAAAACCTTATAACATACGTGTCCATGCAACCAATGGATATTATTAGAATGAAATATCCTGTTTGACCACAGTTTGCAGCTGTTTTATTGTTTGATGCAAGATGTTGAGTACTGAACTGTGTTTGTTGTATCACCACAATAAGTTGGCTTTTAATCCGCTGCATGTGGGCTGCAAGGAAATTTTTTGGTGTCTTTAGTGCTAACACAGACATTTTGTCCGAGATTCTTATTTGGGTACTTTCTACTTGCAGGATTTGGCCCCAACGCAACTCCAGGAGGGTCAGTTCAAAGCTTTTATAATAATTTCTAGTCCTGTTGCGAGCACATTTTATTCTTCATCTGAAATAATCTTCCTTTTCAGCACTTAATGCAAAAGAATTCTGACATTTCCTGTTATATTTCTTTTAGCCCTTAGCAAGACATTCTCCGTAAAAAAGAAAAAAGGAAAGCTTCGGAAGGCATGGGATGGAAGCAAAGTCATTTATAATGTAGCATCTTGGGGAGCAACTGCCATTGGGTAGGCTATCTAATTTAAATTGTTATTAATTTAGTGGTTTTTCTTCTTGCATTGGTCATCTGATTATCTTTATGTTTGGTTTTCTTGCACACAATATCCATTAAGTCTACATTTTCCTCGAATGATATTTTGATATGCATATTATCATTCAACTATAACTGGAAAGAAAATTTTTGTTGACATTCTCCCGATGATTTTGGTTTCTCTACTTAACAGGTTATATCAAAACCCTATACTCTTTGGGGCTGCCTCAAAAGCCTTCTGGACTTCCTGTCATGTTATCTCCAAGCTTCTCTGATGTCCTTGGTACATGTTGGGATCTACTGTTGTATTCATGCTTGTGCTGCCATTGCAGCTTGGAGTTTCACCTGTGAGCCATTCTTTTCATGCTACAGACGAATTGATTTCCCTGACATCATTTAATCTGTAAATATTCTTCCTTGTCAAGTATTTCCAAATGCCAATTCAAATTCATTGGTAAGATGAGATCTTGTTAGTTGTCCCCTGGACTCCCCTTCCAAACTGCACAATTGGGTTTAATGAACAGAAATGTATCTACGGTGTTTCAGTTGGAAATTATGAATTTTCATTTTCCATATTTTCTGGCGTAATGAGTTTGCTTGGTGGTAAAAGGGAATGTTTTGGACGTACAAAATTGGTTTGGTCACACAACTAAGCAAATGTTGGCGTCTTCCTATCGGAACCATTTTACGTGGAATCTAATTCAGAGTTAGATTGAAGAAAATTTGTAGCTCTTGCTCCTGCCAACCCATTACCAAGAAGCCCGTTTGATAAGCAATAGGCGAAAACCTCTACAGTTATCCTTTATCTTTTTGGGTAGAGCTCTTATAGTTTTGCGTATAAGCAACAGATGGAGGGGTTTGTTTGGATGCCGTAGATATTGTTTTTTAAGATTTTTTTATTTATAAATATTTTAAAATAATATATATTTTTTATTTTTTTAATCATCAAGATATTAAAATAATTTAAAAATAAAAAATTTTAGAAGCATGGTTGGATTGTAAGTTAAACAATGCTAAAGGGCTTGTTTGATGAATTTTTTTAATATATTTTATATGAAAATAATATTTTTAATTTTTGTTTTTTTATATTAACACATTAAAATTTTTAAAAAATTTAAAAAGTATGATTTTACTGGAATAACCAATAGTAACGAACACTTGATTGCAGATGAGCCATTTCACAATTGCATCTTGGATATACGTTTAACTCTTTGGAAGCATTTTTGCTCTTTTTTCTTCCTATATTTTTTTAAATTTTCTGGGTTAAGGTGACCAAATATATTTTAGAGCTAGGCATTAAAATTAAAATTAAAAAAAATGGATCAATATTTTCCAGAATATTTTGAGAGGGAAAACACGGTGGTTTCACCTAAACATTTGATCCTTGTTAGCTTGGAATTATTGGACTTATTTCACAATTTTCTTTTTACGAATTTATTACCTTATAAAAAATTATTTGATTTTACAAAAACATAAAATGAAATTATTGCTTGCAGGAAAAAAAAAAAAAACAAGGATTAAGTTTGTCGAGGCAGCATTGATGTGTTTATATATATATAAATGTTTAAAATGCACTTTTTTGAATAATTTTTACAATTTTTAGTTCTTGTTTAAGATATAAAAAAGAAAGTCATAAAAAAATAATGAATAAAAAAAGATGTTGGTTGGTCATATTCCGGCTATAAAAACCTATTGATTTTAGTGTCAACAAGTTATATTCAATTAAAAGAGTTCTATTAAAGTGTTGTTTAGCTATAATATTGTCTAAAAAAAAAAATAGATTATGGTTCAAGAAATTTTTTGAATTCAGGTTAAATTTTAAATTTTAACATATTAAATGCTTAATTAAGATTATAAATAGATTATAAATAGATAATTTCATCAAGATTAACATACAAGCTATCCGCAGCTTGTGTCACTTTGTTCAAATGTTCTCTCTAAGTTTAATAACGTAGTTCTGCCATAATTATCAAGCTTAGTTGCTTCACAAGTTCATATATCACAACTCCGGTTTTGATATTAAACTTAGCAATAGATTGTTCACAATAATAACTTAGAGTCCGCTCTAGAAATCATCAATAACAATCATAGGAAATATGCATAAGAAAACAATCATACTTATTCATAACATAAACTAAAAAAAAAGAATAAATCTCACGATTCTTGAAATCTAAAGGTTTGTTGTGTCCTTGCAACTAGGAAAAGAGCTTAGCCTTGCATAACTATTGAACAATTACTCCTAAAGAATGAAGAATGCACAATTTTGAGTTTCTTAGAGGAAGGCGGCGTTTTTCTGCTCTTGGGTGACTGCCTCCCTTTTCTTCTCTCATTCTTTTTATATCGTAGGAAACCCTAGTCTCTATTTTACAAAATAGTCCTCCTTTAAGAACTTTGAGATAAAATATTAATGTAAGGATTAAACAATGATAATAACAAATGTCAAGGTTAGAGAATCCACTAATGGTATGTCAAACAAGTATAGTATAAACTCTTATTATTCAATTGGAAACCACACACAAAGGAGGTTCCAATCAGATTGTATATTGTTAACATGATTACATTAGTCATCTTATTCGATTAATGCTAATACTTGTAAATCTCGTCAAGCATTCATGATTATAACTTATGTTAACAACAAATCAAGTTCCTTTCATAACTCAGGTGTCGGTTATACCATACAATATGAGCTATGAAAGTGCCAAGCATTTGTTGTACTATGTGTTATACAACATAAATCAAGATTAGTCATTTAACAAGCAAAGTATTAAAGAGTAAACAAGATAACAAATAAATAAACTTAGCTTGTGTTAAGTTTACACTATACTTATTCTTACACCATTAGTGTAACCTTTTCACCTTGACATAATAAACTTAGCTAAACATAATAAAAGAAAGAAAAATAAATAAACAAAATAAGAATATAAATAAGATAAGAGTTAACTAAGTAAAGGAAAGGAAATGAAAGGCATAAACTTGATATTAATGAAAGCAAAGCATAAACATTATAAAAAATACAAAGAGAGAAAGCAAGAGCATGATTTTGATCTGGAAACCAAGATGCCTAAATGCATGGCAAATGCCGCCTTTTATAGGCCAAAATTGGGAACTATTGATTTGATGACTAATTGATGAGTGGGTGAACAACTCTAGACTTGGTGACAATCCTTATCTTCTCTTGTCTACCTAAAATGTCATTGATAACGTCAAAATTAAAGCCACTTAAAAACATGAAAGTTGTAGGTAATTGTCTCATGTTTCTTGTGTAAAAAATTCAGATTATCTCAACTTTTAGAACACCAGATATGGGCCAAACACTGAATAGTGCTCAGGCTGGAAGACAGATTCAAACTTCTTTGTTGTAGGCCTTGAAAATGACCTTTTTAGATCTTGGGCTCCATATAAAAGTTGTAGGCCTATGTCTCACCTTTCCATCCGTATAAAGTGGACTAAATCTGAGATCTATAACTTCAGATTTGACTCAATTGCCGAATAGTGTTCCGGTTTGGACTGCACCGACATCTCTTTTCTAAGTTTGGTCATCTCTTTGTCCTTTCAATTTCAGTTCTTAAATTCATCAATCAATTCTTTCATTTATATGATAGGCCTGCATTTAAAATGAACATTTACCATAAATTAAAGGTATCTTATATTATTAGATACGTTATTATAAAACATGTTTTAGTTAAGGAGTTATTGATACTTCAAGTGCAAAATGATGATATAAAACCTTAATAAAAATGCACTTTTAAGTACTAATGACACCCCTCAACCAGCTTATTACTAGTCTGTAGTAATCAAAACGTTAAAATAGAAAAATAATTAGCAAATTCCACAAGGAAGGTATTCATCATTCAACTTCCATTAATCTATCCAGATAAACAAACTCGTTAAATTTATATATCTGCTCAATACCTCTTAACAAGATATTAATAAACCTTTCTTTTGTGCTCAATATATCAACACATAATTATGGGTCTTTACTTGAAAGAGAACAAAATTCTTGTTCTAATGTTTAAGGTTAACTTGGATTGGGATTTTTTTTTGTTTTTAAATATATATACATGTAACTTAAAACATAATGCATCTTTAACCCATGTAATGAGCTTTCAGTTAATGACTCCCAAACTAGTTGGTCTTAGGGCATTAGGTGTTGAGACACCCCTACGAGCTTAGTAACTCAGGTTGTAGATACTGATACGTAGATAGTGCAATGTTTGATTCCTTTAATCTTTTCTCCTCAACCCATGTAACAAGCGTTGGGCCAATAGCTCCCAAATCAGTTGAATTTAGGGTATTAGGTGTTAAAACACCCCATTCGGGCTTAATTGCTTAGGTTAGGGAGGCTACGAAACCAAACTTATCTATATTTTTATTATCATCATTTTTTTTATTGCTCTTTGTTTTCAAATTATATACCATCCCTTTCTCTTAGTTGTTACCTTTAACAAAAGAACGTAAATAATGTAATAATCCAATATGCAACCCACAATCATATGTTAAAGTGTGTGTGTGTATAAATTAGGGTTTAAAAATACATATTAAATAAGTATATAAGCAGAATTAAGTGATAGTAATGCAAGAGTTTGTAAACCTGAATATTTCAAGAAGTATTATGATAGACCTTGTTAAGAATGGTTACTAAGATGCGTCTCAAGAGTCATAAAAAGATCTCCTTTACTCTGCCATTATAGTAACAACAATTTTGCATATACTTTATGAAATAGAAAACACAGTTAGTTTTTTTCTTTAACTACTACCCTAACTGAAACGAGACATTGTCCTCAATGTTTTAAGAGAGAAAGATAGAGTATAGAAGATATCACCTGAAATAACAAACACTGACAAATCTGAAACACACTGAAACAAATATAAGAAACAACAAAACACAATAATAAAACCAAAAGACAGAAAGATTCACAAATGAAGGCTCAAATCTAATTTAAGCTTTTTACGGCTTTTCTTAGATGACCAATTTATGCGACTCATGAAGGGATCAATCACAGGAATGAAAGATTATAGTTGGTCAATCAATTATTCAGCAGTAGCAGCAAAAATTATAATTTGAAAGAGAAAATTATGGTAGTAAATTTTTGTAATCGCATTCTAAGGCAGAGCGGGAAAATACTTTTTCAATTTTTCAAGATTAGTGTCCATTGTTAAATGAGAATTGAAAGAGAGATTCAAAGAATTGCACAAATATATATACAAATATCAGTTATTATGGGAAACTGAAAGAACCGACTTAAGTCACGGAGTACCGTTGTCCGCCATTTGACCAGGGTTAGAGAAACTAGCAAAAATCACTCAAAAAGAAACACAAAAACAACATGAGAAAAAAAAATCAACCTTTAACTACAAGATCATTCAAACCAGTTGATTCATGTTCACTAGGAAACTTATCAAAGTAAGCTTTTGTAAAGAAACGTCATGCAAAACGACTAGAAGTCTGTCATCGATGTGCTAGATGGACTTGTAATACACAATGTCGTTCTTTAGGAATGGTATCTATAAACCGTGAAGATAAAATACAATTCATTAGATAATCTTCTATGGACTCTTGAGACGCATCTTAATGGAGATGTGCATCGTGCAATTCATGATTTATGGCCACTATTTCATAAAGAACATGATCGACTTAGTCTTGGGAATCTGACTAAAAAAGACCCTGTTTGCCAGTTTTTAAGAAAACTGGATGGGAAGCCTATCCCCGACCCATAGAGGGCGTTTAAGCCGTTCTTGGATGTAAAACCAAGGGAAGATGTGAGCCACAATCACAACTACCTGTACATACACATGTTTTTTTCAAAAGTAAATAAATAAATAAATAATTAAAAAGACAGAGAGAGAATGTGAATCTCCAGCTGGCCTACATATAGGTGGTATGATTGCCTTTCTCATTTCTTATCTATAAAACCCTCTCTTCCTTCCTTTCATTTCTACTCAACCCATACATTCAACAACTATAGAAGGGTGTCGAAATGGCAAGTTCCTTAGGTCATCATATAACAAATATTTGTGTTTTTGGAGGATCTAGTCGTGACACAGAAAAGGAGTTATCAGAATCAGCAAATCATCTTAGTCAAGTGCTAGCTGAGAGAAATATTCATTTAGTATATGGGGGAGGCAGTCTTGGGTTAATGGGAGGTGTGTCAATAGCTGCATTTTTAGGAGGTAGTCAAGTTTCGGGGGTCGTCCCTGAAGCTTTAGCACAAGGGGACATCATTGGAAAAACAATCGGAGAGGAACTTCAGGTCTCCACAATGTCGGCTCGAATGAATGCAATGTTTAACCATGCTGATGCCTTCATTGCTTTACCAAGTGGTCTAGGTACATTAGAAGAGATCTTTCATATTTCCTCTTGGGCTCAACTGCACATTCACTATAAACCCATAGGTTTGTTAAATGTTAATGGTTATTATGATAAGTTGTTGTCTTTTCTTGATCATGCTGTGAAACAGGAATTTCTAACATCTTCTGCATGACAAATCATAATCTCTGCTGCTACTGCTGAACAATTAATTGACCAACTACAATCCTTCATTCCTGTAATTGATCCTTCCATGAGTCGCATAAATTGGTCAACTAAGGAAAGCTGTAAAAAGCTTAGATTGGATTTGAGCCTTCATTTGCGAATTTTTGTGTCTTTTGGTTTTATTATTGTGTTTTGTTATTTCTTATTTTTGTTTCAGTGTGTTTCAGGTTTGTCAGTGTTCATTATTTCAGGTGATATCTTCTATACTCTATATTTCTACCTTTAAACATTGAGGTCAATGTCTCGTTTTGGTTGGGGGGAGAGGGTAGTAGTTGATAAAAAAAAATTGTTTCTTTATTATTATTATTATTATTATTATATTACTATTATTATTAGTATTACTATTATTATTATTATTATTATTATTATTATTATTATTGTTATTGTTATTATTGTTATTACTATTATTGTTATTGTTGTTGTTGTTGTTATTGTTGTATTATTGTTATTTATAATTTGTATAATTAACCTCCCTGTGGTTCGACCCCGGTCTTGTCGGGTTATTTATTACTTCGACACTCCTGCACTTGGGAGAAGACAACAATCTTTTCGTCGTGTCAAGTTTTTGGCGCTGTTTCCGGGGAGGTAAGTTCTTGTACAAATTATAATATTTATTTTATTTTCTTTTTTCACTTTTCTTGTATATAACTTTGTTTCTTTTATTTTGTTTGTCTTTATTTTGTTTTCTTCCTTCTTTTTTTGTTTTCTTTTTCTTTTTATTCTATTCCTACACGTGCATGAGAGTGTGGTCACGTATATCAAGTGGTAGACTTTGTAGGGTATCCTCATCATTTTCAGAAAATATGGCCGAAGAAGATAATCAATCACTTCATAATGAGAATAATGAGAATAACCGTGCTAGAATACTTAGAGACCACATGAATCCCACAAGAACAAGGGCACAATCATGCATAGTTTTTCCTCTCGATGCATCTCATTTTAATTTTAAACCAGACATTATTCAACTTTTACCTTCTTTTCATGGCTTAGAATTAGAAAATCCATACTTGCATTTAAGGGAATTTGAGGAGGTCTACAACACATATAATAATTTAAATTGTAGCATGAACACCATCAGATTAAAGCTTTTTCCTTTTTCATTAAAAGATAAAGCTAAAACATGGCTACAAAATTTAAGACCAGGATCCATTCGTGCTTGGGATGAAATGGAGACCAGGATCCATTCGTGTTTGGGATGAAATGCAACAATAATTTTTAAAGAAGTTTTTCCCATCTCATAGAACAAACTCTTTCAAAAGACAAATCACCACTTTCACTCAAAAACTAGGAAAAACATTTTACCAATGTTGGGATAGGTATCGAGACCTACTTAGTACTTGCCCTCATCATGGTTTTGAAACATAGAGATTGGTTTCACATTTCTATGAAGGGTTAACACCTAAAGATAGGCAAATGGTTGAATTGATGTGCAATGGAACTTTTGAAGATAAAGACCCTGATGAAGCAATGGAGTACTTAGACTTGTTAGCTGAAAATGCTCAAAATTGGGACACCGCGGGTACTTATGAGGCACCGAGTAAAACTCAACCTCATACATCTAGTGGAGGTATGTACAACCTTAGGGAAGATCATGACCTTCAAGCCAATTTTGCATCTTTAGCTAGAAAAGTCGAGGCACTAGAATTGAAAAAGAGTGGTCAATTAAAATCTGTTGAAAACATTGTGTGTCAAATCTGTGAAACAAATGAACACTCAACCAGTAACTGTCCAACCTTGCCTTCTTTTAAGGAATGTCTCCATGAACAAGCCCATGCTTTAAACAGTTTCCAAAGGGCCAACCACAACCCATACTCTCAAATATACAACCCTGGTTGGAGAAATCACCCAAATTTCAGTTGGAAGAGTGAGAACAACAATGCACAAACTTCACAACCACCATTTCAAGCACACCAAAATTTCTAAAATTCTCATCGATATGCACCTCCTTATGCTCCACCTTCTAGAAGAAATCTTGAGGAAACATTGCATGCATTCATTGAAAAGCAAGAGACAATCAATACTCAACTTGCTCAAAATATGACAGATTTTAAAGATACTCTTGCAAAATTAACATCTGCTCTCAGTTTCCAAGAGAAAGGTAAGTTTCCATCTTAACCACAACAAAATCCCAAGGGGCAATACAATGCAAATGCAAGTAGTTCCGGAAACCAACACATGGATCAAGTCAAATCAGTCACTACTCTGCGCAGTGGTAAGGTTATCGAAAAACCCTCTCTTGAACCTTACGAGAAAGATGATGAGTCAATCTCTAAGGGTAAGGAAGGGGTTAAATCTGAAAATTTCAAAGAAAAGACTGATTCTCCGCCAGCACTTCCATTTCCTCAAGCCATGACCAAACAAAGGAAAGTCAATCACAACTCTAAAATTTTTGAAATTTTCAAACAGGTAAGGATCAATATACCTTTGTTGGATGCTATTAAACAGGTTCCTTCCTATGCTAAATTTTTAAAAGATCTATACACTGTGAAGAGGAAACTGAATGTGAAAGAGAAAGCCTTTTTAGCCGAACAAGTAAGTGCCATTCTTCAGAACAATAATGCTTTGAAATATAAAGACCCTGGTTGTCCTACAATTTCTTGCTTTATTGGAGAACATAAAATTGAAAGAGCTTTACTTGATCTTGGAGCTAGTGTGAATTTACTTCCATATTCAGTTTTTCAAAGTCTCAATCTAGGTGAGTTAAAACCAACTTCTATATCTCTTTTACTTGCCGATAGATCTGTAAAAGTGCCTAGAGGAATAATTGAAGATGTGTTAGTACAAGTCGATAAATTCATTTATCTTGTGGATTTTATTGTCTTGGACACAGAACCTGTTGAAGTATGTAATTCATTTCCTGTTATTTTAGGACGTCCGTTTCTTGCAACTTCTAATGCATTGATTAATTGTAGGAATGGACTGATGAAGCTATCATTTGGAAATATGACATTGGAGATGAATATTTTCAACATTTGCAAGCAACCTGGAGATGATAATGATTTACAAGAAGTAGATCATATTGACGAATTAGTTTATGATCAACTTGAATCTACTTTAAGTAAAAATGAGTTGGATGAATCTGAAGATTTGCAAATGATTTATTCTGAGGAAGAAATCACGGATGAAAAATTCACCGAAAATGTTGATGTGAATCTTTTGTCAACAATGATAACAAATTCGACATCTGATATCACATCAATCGATGATTACTTTCCTAACAAATCCTTACTTTCTCTTAGTCCAATGCCTTGGTATGATAAAAATATCAATTTTCTTGCTTTAGGAGATTTGCCAGCTGATTGGAGTACCCAAGACAAAGAAAAGTTTTTAAACGAAGTGAAGAACTTTTATTGTGATGACCCTAACTTATTCAAATATTGTCCTGATCAAATATTTCAAAGATTCATTCCCGACAATGAGGTAAGTAGTGTCATTAAACTTTGTCATTCTGAAGCATGTGGAAGTTATTTCTCGTCAAAAAAGACAGCTGCAAAAATCTTTCAAAATGGATTTTATTGGCCCACCATGTTCAAGGACACACATGCATTCTGCAAAACTTGTGAAAATTGTCAAAAAATTGACACTGGTAAAAAAGTTTTGTTTTATGATTCTCAACTCTAGGCATTCCCTAAAGAGCTAAGATTAAGATGGACCAATCCTTATGGGCCTGTGATATTGAGAATTCAATGAATGACAATGATTTTAAGGAAAATGGACATCGTTTGAAAGCTTACTTTGATAATTTTCCTAGTGAAAATGAATCAACTGGTTTGAATGATCTTGTAGATAAAGGTTGATTATTTTTTTTTCTCACATTGTTTTTGTGTTTCTTTTTGAGTGATTTTTGCTAGTTTCTCTCACCCCGGTCAAATGGCGAATAACGGTACTCCGTGACTTAAGTCGGTTCTTTTAGTTTCCCACAATAACTGATATCTGTGTATATATTTGTGCAATTCTTTGAATCTCTCTTCCAATTCTCATTTGAAAATGGACACTAATCTTGAAAAATTGAAAAACTATTTTCCCGCTGTGCCTCAGAATGCGATTACAAAAATTTACCGTGCTAGATGTGCAAGATTGAGATTGTTAATGAATCATGGAATTCCTGAAGATATTCGCTGGTTGATTGAAGCAAAGGTCCGATTATCAGGTGAGTCCTCTAATTCCTTCATTTCACACATGCCTAGAACAGGTAAAAGCACTTTTACAAAGAAACGTCGTGCAAAACGACTAGAAGTCTATCATCGATGTGCTACATGGACTTGTAATACACAATGTTGTTCTTTAGCAATGGTATCTATAAACCATGAAGATAAAATACAATTCATTAAAGATGGTCTGAGTAAGCAGTCTTTAGATAATCTTCTATTGACTCTTGAGACGCATCCTAATGGAGATGTGCATTGTGTAATTCATGATTTATGGCCACTATTTCATAAAGAACATGATCGACTTAGTCTTGGGAATCTCACTAAAAAAGACCCTGTTTGCCAGTTTTTAAGAAAACTGGATGGGAAGCCTATCCCCGACCCATAGAGGGCGTTTAAGCCGTTCTTGGACATAAAACCAAGGGAAGATGTGAGCCACAATCACAACTACCTATACATACACATGTTTTTTTCAAAAGTAAATAAATAAATAAATAATTAAAAAGACAGAGAGAGAGTGTGAGCCTCCAGCTGGCCTACATATAGGTGTTATGATTGCCCTTCTAATTTCTCGTCTATAAAGCCCTCTCTTCCTTCCTTTCATTTCTACGCAACCCATACATTCAACAACTATAGAAGTGTGTAGAAATGGCACGTTCCTGAGGTCATCATATAACAAATATTTGTGTTTTTGGTGGATCTAGTCGTGGGAAAGAAACGGAGTTTTTAGAATCAGCAAATCATCTTAGTCAAGTGCTAGCTGAGAGAAATATTCATTTAGTATATGGGGGAGGCAGTCTTGGGTTAATGGGAGGTGTGTCAATAGCTGCATTTTTAGGAGGTAGTCAAGTTTTGGGGGTCGTCCCCGAAGCTTTAGCACAAGGGGACAACATTGGAAAAACAATTGGAGAGGAACTTCAGGTTTCCACAATGTCGGCTTGAATGAATGCAATGTTTACCCATGTTGATGCCTTCATTGCTTTACTAGGTAGTCTAGGCACATTGGAAGAGATCTTTCATATTTCCTCTTGAGCCCAACTGCACATTCACCATAAACCCATAGCTTTGTTAAATGTTAATGGTTATTATGATAAGTTGTTGTCTTTTCTTGATCATGCTGTGGAACAGGAATTTCTAACATCTTCTGCACGACAAATCATAAAGAATTTCTAACATCCTTTTCACGACAAATCATAATCTCTGCTGCTACTACTGAACAATTGATTGACCAACTACAATCTATCATTCCTGTAATTGATCCTTCCATGACTCGCATAAATTGGTCATCTAAGGAAAGCCGTAAAAAGCTTAGATTAGATTTGAGTCTTCATTTGTAATTTTTGTGTTGTTTTATTTTATTATTGTGTTTTGTTATTTCTTACTTTTGTTTAAGTGTGTTTCAGGTTTGTCAATGTTCGTTATTTCAGGTGATATCTTCTATACTCTATCTTTCTACCTTAGAACATTGAGGACAATATCTCGTTTTGGTTGGGGGCAGAGGGTAGTAGTTGATAAAAAAAAAATTGTTTTTCATTTCATAAAGCATGTGCATAATTGTTGTTACTAGGATGGCAGAGTAAAGGAGTTCTTTTGTTAAAGTTGCAGAGTAAAGGAGCTCTTTTGTTAAAGTGACTCATGAGATGCATCTTAGTAACCATTCTTAACAAGGTCTATTATAATACTTCTTGAAATATTCAGGTTTACAAACTCTCACATTGTTATCACTTAATTCTGCTCATATACTTATTTAACATGTATTCTTAAACCTTAATTTACACACACACACACTTTAACATATGATTGTGGGTTACATATTGGATTATTACATTATTTATATTCTTTTGTTAAAGGTCACAACTAAGGGAAAAGGATTGTATATAATTAAAAAAAAGAAAAAAAAGAAATAATAATAATAATAATAAAAATGTAGATAAGTTTGGTTTCGTAGCCTTTCTAACCTCAGCAATTAAGCCCGAAGGGGTGTTTTAACACCTAATACCCTAAAGTCAACTGACTTGGAAACTATTGGCCCAACGCTTGTTACATGGGTTGAGGAGACAAGCTTAAGGGAATCAAACATTGCACTATCTACATATCAGTATTTGCAACCCGAGTTACTAAGCTCGTAGGGGTGTTGATTAGTACTTAAAAGTGCATTTTTATCATGGTTTTATATCATCATTTTGCACTTGAAGTATCAATAACTCCTTAACTAAAATATGTTTTATAATAATGTATCTAATAATATAAGATACCTATAATTTGTGGTAAATGTCTATTTTTAATGCAGGCCTATCACAAAAATGAAAGGATTGATTGATGACTTGAAGAACTTAAATTGCAAGGATAAAGAGATGGCTAAACTTAGAAAAGAGATGTCGGTGCAATCCAAACCGGAACATTGTTCGGTAATTGGGTCATATCTAGAGCTATATATCTCATATTTAGGTCCAATTTATATGGATGGAAAGGTAAGACATAGTCCTACAACTTTCATAGGGATCCCAAGATCTAAAAAGGCCATTATCAAGTCCAAATTGTAGCAACAACAAAGAAGCCCGAATCTGTCTTCCAGCCCGAGCACTATTCGGTATTTTAGCCATATCTGGAGTTCTAGAAGTCCAAATGAGCTGAATGTTTTACATAAGAAAGTTGAGACAATTGCCTACAACTTTCATGTTTACAACTGGCTCCAATTGTGACGTTATCAATGACGTTTTGGGCAGACAAGAGAAGATAAGGATTGTCACCAAGTCAAAAGTTGGCCACCCACTTATCAATTAGTCATCTAATCAATAGTTCCCAATTTTGGCCTATAAAAGGAGGCATTTGCCATGCATTTAGGCATCTTGGTTTCCAGATCAAGATCATGCTCTTCCTTTCTCTCTTTGTATTTTTTATGCTTTGTTTTCATTAATATTAAGTTTATGCCTTTCACTTTGTAATATTTATGCTTTGCTTTCATTAATATCAAGTTTATGCCTTTCATTTCCTTTCCTTTACTTAGTTAGCTTTTATGTTCTTATTTTGTTTATCTATTTTGCTTTCTTTCATTATGTCTAGCTAAATTAATTATGTCAAGGTGAAAAGGTTACACTAATGGTGTGAGAATAAGTATAATGTAAACTTAATATGGATTTTAATGTTTGATACTAACATGTTTTATATTTGTTCTCTTGTTCACTCTTAATACTTTGCTTGTTAAATGACTAATCTTGATTTATGTTGTATAACACTTGGTACAACAAATGCTTGGCACTTTCCATTTCCATAAAGTATGTTATAACCGACACCTGAGCTATGAAAGGAACTTGATTTGTTGTTAACATAAGTTATAATCATGAATCCTTGACGAGATTTACAAGTAGTAGCATTAATTGAATAAGATGACTAATGTAATCATGTTAACAATATATAATCTGATTGGACCCTCCTTTGTGTGTGGTTTCCAATTCAATAATAAGAGTTTATACTATACTTGTTTGATATACCATTAGTGGAACCTCTAACCTTGACATTTGTTATTATTATTGTTTAATCCTTACATTAATTTTCCATCTCCAAGTTATCATCATCTTCTTCTTCTTCTCTTTCTTTATTATTATTATTATTATTACTACTACCATTACTACTACTACTACTACTACTACTATTATTATTATTATTATTATTATTATTATTATTATTATTGTTGTTGTTATTGTTGTTTTATAATTGTTGTTTATAATTTGTACAATTAACCTCCCTGTGGTTCGACCCCGGTCTTGCCGGGTTATTTATTACTTCGACACTCCTGCACTTGGGAGAAGACATTAATCTTTTAGTCGTGTCAAGTTTTTGGCGCCGTTGCCGGGGAGGTAAGTTCTTGTATAAATTATAATATTTATTTTATTTTCTCTTTTCACTTTTCTTGTATATAACTTTGTTTCTTTTCTCTTGTTTCTTCTTCTTTTATTTTCTTCTTCCTTTTATTTTATTCCTACACGTGCATGAGAGTGTGGTCACGTACATCAAGTGGTAGACTTTGTAGGGTATCCTCATCATTTTCAGAAAATATGGCCGAAGAAGATAATCAATCACTTCAGAATGAGAATAATGAGAATAACCGTGCTAGAACACTTAGAGACCACATGAATCCCACAAGAACAAGTGCACCATCATGCATAGTGTTTCCTCCTGATGCATCTCATTTTAATTTTAAACCAGGTATTATTCAACTTTTACCATCTTTTCCTGGTTTAGAATTGGAAAATCCATACTTGCATTTAAGGGAATTTGAGGAGGTCTGCAACACATATAATAATTTAAATTGTAGCATGAACACCATCAGATTAAAGCTTTTTCCTTTTTCATTAAAAGATAAAGCTAAAACATGGCTACAAAATTCAAGACCAGGATCCATTCGTGCTTGGGATGAAATGCAACAACAGTTTTTAAAGAAGTTTTTCCCATCTCATAGAACAAACTCTTTCAAGAGACAAATCACCACTTTCACTCAAAAACAAGGAGAAACATTTTACAAATGTTGGGATAGGTATCAAGACTTGCTTAGTACTTGTCCTCATCATGGTTTTGAAACATGGAGATTGGTTTCACATTTCTATGAAGGGTTAACACCTAAAGATAGGCAAATGGTTGAATTGATGTGCAATGGAACTTTTGAAGATAAAGACCCTGATGAAGCAATGGAGTACTTAGACTTGTTAGCTGAAAATGCTCAAAATTAGGACACCGCGGGTACATATGAGGCACCGAGTAAAACTCAACCTCATACATCTAGTGGAGGTATGTACAACCTTAGGGATGATCATGACCTTCAAGCCAAGTTTGCATCTTTAGCTAGAAAAGTCGAGGCACTAGAATTGAAAAAGAGTGGTCAATTAAAATCTGTTGAAAACATTGTGTCAAATCTGTGAAACAAATGAACACTCAACCAATGATTGTCCAACCTTGCCTTCTTTTAAGGAATGTCACCATGAACAAGCCCATGCTTTAAACAGTTTTCAAAGGGCCAACCACAACCCATACTCCCAAACATACAACCCTGGTTGGAGAAATCACCCAAATTTTAGTTGGAAGAGTGAGAACAACAATGCACAAACTTCACAACCACCGTTTCAAGCACACCACAATTTCCAAAATTTTCATGGATATGCACCTCCTTATGCTCCACCTCCTAGAAGAAATCTTGAGGAAACATTGCATGCATTCATTAAAAAGCAAGAGACAATCAATACTCAACTTGCTCAAAACATGACATATTTTAAAGATACTCTTGCTAAATTAACATTTGCTCTCAGTTTCCAAGAGAAAGGTAAGTTTCCATCTCAACCA
>NW_011502304.1:0-2603 GCF_000495115.2 Populus euphratica
TGACATGATATAAATTAAATTGAAAATTATAGTGGCATAAATATCTAGAACACTAGTGATCATGAGTTACAGACAATAATACAAGTTAAAAATATAAGAAAAATATGATATAAATTTATGCAAAACACGTTAGCTTGGTTTGTTTGGGTCAATTTAAGAACAATCAAGCTCAATATTTAAAAAACTTCTTTGTAATCACTAGTATCATATCTTTTAGTTAGCCGAAGAGTTAAGTTTATATGATATGAATATTAACCATTTCTTGTTTTTTTGAACTATTCTAGTCTTATGCTCGTTTATTTTATACAATGTTTTAAGTGGTGTAGAAAACTCATAAAGAGCTTGAAAATTGTTTTCTTATTTAAGCAATTTTATATCATCATCAGACAAGGAGCAAGAGAAAAAGGAGGAGAGTCAAGTAAATATTGAAGATTCTAAGAAGGAGGTTGAAATGGATGTTAAGCCTTCTGCAATAAATTAGGGGAAGAATACTATAACATATTTGACAACGAGTAGATACGCTCTTCATAAAAATAGTAGAAAGAACATCACACCTTCTCTGAGGTTTCTTCCTAGCCCCTTACGATTAGCACAAACAAGTCTTGTTCCAATTTCTAGTAATGTTGATTTGCCTAATACAGGACAAGGTAATACTAGCATTGATACTAGTTCTAGTTTTATGGCGTTTGCTGGTGGCAACTCTAGATTTATATTTTAATCTCCAACTACAATGAATAAAGGGAAGAATATTATAATGAATTTATAACGAGTAGATATGCTCTTTATAATAAGAGTAGAAAGAACATTGATTCAAGTGCACCTTATTTGATTCCTTTTCCTTACCCTCTACCATTAGCTCTTATACCATCAATATAAGCAAGTCTTGTTCTCATTTTTAGTGATGCTGATTTTCTTGATACATGATAAGACAATACCAGCACTAATGTTAATTCTAGTTTTATGGCATTTGTTGGTGGTAGCTCTGGATTTATATCTTTTTTCCCTGACTAAGGTAAGGAATCATCCTATTCCTTTATTAAATTTTGATAACACAAAGAGGGTAATTATGAGTGTTTTCTATGGAGAAAACTCATCAACTTTAGATTGACAAGACAAAGCAATACAAGTTTTTACTAAAATATCTCAATAGAGATAGGGTTGTTGAAGATGAATTTAGCTGGACCTAGGCTTTCTCAACGTCTAATCTTAGATGAGTTTGCAAACTTCAAATAAATTTAGGTAGACCTAGGCTTTCTTAACGAATAATCCTAGGTAGTGTTACCTGCAAAAAATACTATGATGGTTTAGTCTCTATAATGTTTTAAAAGTGTTATTTTATTGTATAGAGAAAAAATGATTGCCAATAGTAAATAAGAGAGAAATATCATTCTAGATCCTTTTCCTTCTTGCTTTACTTTTCTTTATATAACCTAAGGAGTAACTTTTAAAAAATATAGAAGTAGCTTCTTAGATGTAGTATCTTATAATAACTTTATTAGTTGTTGCCACATTATATAGGTTAAAAATAAAATGTAAATGTCAGTATAGTATATAATGTCAACATGAACAATAATGAACTACCAAGAAAGATAACAAAAAGAAAGGAGGATTGTTTAAAAGAATCAACTCAACCTAGGAGTAAAGAACTAATCATGTTTTTTAACTCAATATGTTTTTTAGCTCAATATGGGTTTGGTTTAACCTAGTAAAATCAAATCCAAGAGGAGATATTGGGTTTTGGAATGATCCTCCTTTCTTACTTACTACATACAATCATCTTTTCCCTCTAAAAAAAAATAACACCCTTAAAATACCTACAGTTAGCATAGATCCTATGCAAATGATTAGTAAAATCATCGACACCCTTTGAATAGCTTCGCACTAGTTACTTATTGACATGTCAAAAATTAAAATGATATGTCACTTGGTAATTGGAATAGTGTGAATAGTGTACTTGGGCCTTGATTGATTTGTCACATAAAAAAAAAGGTTGTAGAGACGATGAGATCTATAGCTCTCCATAAAAAGGTCTGGTCTTTCTGTAATTCCTCTTTGGGAGTGTTTTTTATTTTAAAATATTTTAATATTTTAAAATATTTTTCTTATTAACATTTTGAAACAATATAAAAATATAAATAATTAATTTTAAACAAAAAAAAAATCAAATTTAACAAATAAAGTTTCAAACACATTAGCAAATAAAGGCTTTAATGCCTCTTATTGTCAAACCCCCCAACTAAATAGTATAATATCACGTTTCATAAAGAAAAAAATTGTGAGATTAAATTATACTTGGCCCCATGAATGATTTGAGCTAAAGTTAAGATTCATCTTGTCTTCGCTTGTCACTACCTTCATTTTATTTTCTCTTTATCTTTGACGTTTGATGTTATCAAACTATATATTTCTTAGGCCAACTAACCTAAACCCCAAAACAATGGGCCTATAAAATAAAGCATAAAACAAAATGAATAAATCCTTTTTCTTTATCATTCATTTAAAGAGAAAACTGAATAAACTGTTGAAAACAAAATAAAAATTTGTTTTTCCTTTTTTCTAAAAAAACTCCATATATTATAGAATTATATATGTAAAACTATCAT
>NW_011502304.1:2772-7462 GCF_000495115.2 Populus euphratica
ATAACATATTATCTAGGAAACCTTTAAATTTTAGTAATAGGTAATTTCAAGTTCTAACAAAGGGAAAGAAATATTAAAAACCAAACCTAATTAATTCATGTTCTAAAGAACAAAAGAGATTAAATTGAACAATAAAAATACCAAAGTCCAAACTTCGGTAAGAAGATCTAAAATAATGGAGGATCACTTGTAACTGGTAATAACCATAGATACCCACCATTCAAAATATAAAGGAAAAAATGAAAGAAATAAACGGTTGATGGTGCATGCAATTAGCTAAATAGAAATAAAGAACAAAATCAAATTGAAATTGAAATTATTAGTAAGCCCAAATGGAAAAATAAGCCAAGATTCGACTATTGCAAAGGTGGCTTCGCTCAGCAATTATGAAAAACTCATATTCATAACATAGTTTATTCTCCTAATTTGATATCTTTAATTATTTCTTAATTGGTTAAAAAAATTAATTTTAGAGGAAAATCAATTAGTTGCCTAATTAACTAGATGGAATGCAAGGAAGACATTTGAAGGAACAAATTTTACCTTTCATGTAATTTTAGAAAATAAATTAAATTTGAGGGAAGTTAAAAGGAAAATAAATTAAATATTTTTTTCCAAATTGTATAAAGAAATGGGAGAATGTATACAGTATGAGTAAGAATATGATTAGGCTCATGTAAAAATAAAAATTGGATTGATTAAATTAAATAAAGAGAAATTTATATAAATATATGTTGATTATAAAGAAAATGGAAAATGAATGGAAGAAAAAAAATTGAAATGAGCATTTTACATAATCAAAATAAGGAATTCTTGAAAGGAATAAAATGAGAATCCAAAATTTTATACAAAGAAGGTAATTCATTGGTATGATGAATGAATGATAATTGATATAATGATTTAATTGGTAAATGAGAGGTTGTGGAACGTAATTAATAGCAAGACCTAATCAACAACAGGGGACTAGTTTACATGCACAAATACTAGGTAGGTGTTTTTTCCCTTGAAATAACCTAATAGTTTATTTCAAAAAATGCTTAGAAGTTTATATAAATGTATTTCTACTGTAAAATTATGCAATAAAAAGATAAATTGATGTCTTGTTAAATGAGAGAGTTAAAAGAATATTTCATGATCAATAGAATAATAATTTGTTAAATAGGCTAGTCGAAAGATTATTTTCTGGTTAATGAAAATAATGCCATGATGAATTGGCTAGTTAAGAAAATTATTTCTTAATTAATAAAAATAATGTCTTGGTTAGGGGAAGATTAGAGAAAATTAACTCAATGGGATAAACATTTTGTTTAATAGGAAATTGTAGAATTTAGATGACTTAAATTGAAGTTAAATAATTGAGTTTGTCTAGAGGTATTTTTTGCATTTTCATAAATTTTTTCTTAAAAAAGCTTGTATTAAGGATTGGTAAAGATGTTATTCCATTAAAGATAAGTTATTCTATTAAATGATGTGAGGAGTACATGAATGGGTATGAATAAATAATTATTAATCTATTTGTTTATTAAAAAATGTAAATCTTGATCATATATATATATAAATATATTTCTAGGTACCTCGTACCTATAAGCAGGGAAATAGTTACATGGATAAATGTCTTTTGTTAAGTAAATGATGTATTTAGTAGAACCAATATTTTGTTGCAATATATTTTTTTATTTAAGAATTGTAATGTTTAACTTATTTATTGTAAATGATGTAGTTTAAGGAAATTGTCCCTTTTAAGTTAGTTTATAATTTTGTTATATACATTTTTAAACATTTTTTTTTTAAATATATATGCTATGAATTTTCCTTAGTGTGGAATATTCGTTTTATGGAATATCATAATGTAACTGAACAAGAAAAACAAAAACAAAATGGAAAGTTGATATTATGGTTGAGTTATAAAAGTCTAGTTTAACAGGATGAGTATTGCGTTTGTTGTTTGCAGGTTGAAAAATTATTGAGTCGATAACTTGATATTTAAAATATAAAAAAACTACTAAAATTTTGGTTATATATATAAAGAAATTTAGTGTGTGTGTGTGTGTATTACCTCTCATATGCCACTGATGACTCATCAGTCTAGATTGGGGGTGTTTATTGGACTCTATAGTTGTACTGATTTGAAAAAAAATCAAGAGGTTGCAGCATGAGGGCTTGAATTAACAAAGACAAGGAACCGTACCCCATCTGCAACGCCAGTGCTTACAACAATCCCTACATTACATGATGATCTATAGTTCATGGCTCATATAGTGAAGGTAGTGATTGAGATAATGTTTAGTGCCTTTGCCTTGTTGGCTCCCATTAGCTTCGACAATGTAGACGAGACCAATGGTTACAGCGCCAATAGATAGTGTGGTGCATTAGTGCGGATTGTCAAAAGTACGAGAGAATTAGGGTGTAATCCTTTTTTTAGAAAATTAGATACTAAGATAACAGGCATGTGGCTTCACACGATTGAGGATACCCTAGATCAAATACAAATAACAAAAAGTTTACGAGTGAATTGCGCCACCCATTTACTTTCTAAAAGAACCTTGGTGGGATATGATGAGGTTGAATAAACATGTAGGGTCCTAGACATTGGCTGAGTTTGTGGTAAGGGTTGAGATAGAGATTGATTGCTTTTAAATTTAAAACACCTAGAGACCTTATTGAGAGAGGATCAACAGGGTCAACATGGTTTCGGTAGGTAGAAGGATACAGAGTATACCTTTGGTAGACTCTATTATATACTTAATGAGAGAAAAAGGCACTTAAAAGACTATTTTGCAATGCCAGGATGATGTTATATTTGCCAGGGGGAGCACAGATGGTGAGACTGCCTATATTTAGGCCATCAATGTTATTATTATGGGGTTAGGGATATTTTTTGAAAAATTATCCCTACAAGTTCAAGATCATTCAGAATCAGCAACAAGCTCAAAATCAATAGTAATCTGCCACTATAGACAGACCAGCCAGATATACATTATCAGGGACCTGCGACAATAGAGGCCAAACTCATGCTTATGGTGACATGATACAGGGGGTTTAAACTTAAGGACGAATGTATTACATGACATAACAAGAGAGCAAAGTTGCCCTTGATATAGTGATAGGTACATTACAGTTAAATTTCCTATTTGTTTATATATGGTTTGATTTGAGAGCCACACACGTGTTTCTTGCAAGAAGACTTGTGGGGGGAATTGTAGAGGAATCCTTATAGAATAGATAATGAGTTTGTTATAAGCACTTTATTAGATAATATTGTGAATATTTAAAAATGAATATAATTAAAAATTAATTTAGAAAAATAACATAGTTTGCAAGTATTAATTGTAACTCTAAATCGCATGTGTCCCGAGCCTTTTTAAATAAAAAAATGTAGAGGAGGCAATTTTTTAAAAATCTATATTAAATTTTGAGTTTTAAAAATAAAAAAATATTATTTATTAGCACAACTACAATGAAGATAATATTTATTTATTTTAAAAGGTTAATATTTTAAAAAGAAATAAATATTAGTCTCAAGTTGCTATAAAAATAATATTTATTTAAATTTAAAAATATTTTGAATTTTGAATTTAAAAAAAGAAACCAATCAAGATTGAGACTAATATTTATTTTTAAAATAATCAAGATTGATTTATTTACAAATCAGCCTGGGTTTGCATTTATCATGGGATTGATGTGTAATGTTTAGTAAATTAATATGTTGTGTCATTTGTACATCCATTTTCAAGCTAGTTGATGGAAAGGATACCCCCTTCCCTCACTCTTTAGTATATTTCTAAAACAAATCGTGCCAAAAAAAAAAATTATACGAAACATTGAAAAGGAAGAAAGAAAAAGTTTGAAATGCATTAATTAATTGAGTTGATTCAACAACAACCGGCATTAAGGAGGGAGTCTGCGATCGAAACTATATCTTCTATGAGTTTCTTGTCTTGTAATTTATCCTTGTTCGGACTAACTAAAATAAAGTTTGCAAGTTAAGTGATACTTTTTTAAAATAGTTTTTTATTTCAAAATATATTAAAATAAAAATTATTTTTGATAACAACCTATTATAAAAATATTAGAACAAAAATTAAAAGAAAAGAAAAAATTTCAATTTCTATCAAAAATATTTTTAAAATATAAAAATAAATATACTTTTAAATTGATCGTCCCATGTGAAATCTTCCCATTCAAATCTTCCCATTCAAAAGATGAAACCCCACTTAACAATTGACTTAACAATTGTTTTATAATTTAAAGGCTTTCAAAAATTATTTTACTAATTGTTTTTAAATTGTTTATGGTTATTTTTTTAAGTTTTTTTATTTACTTTAATATATTGATATTAAAAATATTTTTTTAATATATTTATACATAAAAAATATTTTAAAAAACAATCACTAACATATTCTATTATCTTAATCATTTAAAGGATTTTTGAAATTGCATTTCAAAAAATATTTAACTGGTTTTTTAAAAATTGCTTAAATTATTTATTTTTTTATAATTTTAATATACTGATATTAAAAATAATTTTTTAAAATAAAAAATATTATTTTAATATATTTTTAAATAAAAAATTTTAAAAAATAATTGTTACGTCTCTCATAAATGCTATCTAAAGCTTCTAACTTTTCTCCCCCCACTCTTCCAGTTCATCTTTCCCTCTATTACGTGCTTCTAGAAAGCTTCAGATCCA
>NW_011502304.1:7547-22398 GCF_000495115.2 Populus euphratica
TTATTTTTTAAATATTATTTTTTAAATATAAATAAATATTATTTTTATTTGATAATATTTATTCATTTTTAAAATTTAAAATTTAATGTAAGTTTTTAAAAACATATCCATATTATATATTTTAAGAAAAAATTGCATACGATACATGTAACTTTGGATGGCATACTTAATTTTAGAGTAGTAAATGATACACGCTTGTTACTTTTTAAAATAAAATAAAAAATTATAATACTTTAATTAGTGATATCCTATTATTACTTTATAAACTCATCTTATAATAAAAAGACAAAGAAAGAAAATAAAACTCATAATCAACTAAAAATGATAAAAATATCTTCACCTAGAATTTTTTTATTCTAGTTGTATAATTTTTCTTTTAAAGAAAATGAATCCATTGAGTAACTACTAGGATGTAATTAATTACTCATCAAATACCATAAAGTTTCTCCTACAAAATGTGCTCTTTCTTAAAATAAATTTTTAATTGTTGAATTTTCTTATAAAAATATTATTATTATGATATTAAAAAATACAGTCATATTTCAAGCTTTAAATTTGAATTTATTCTTTTAAAAAACAAGAGTGTGACAATTAAGGTTTATTATTATTATTTTCAAGTTGGTGTCCATTAAATTTTAAGGAAAGAATAAGACATAAGAAATCATGATTAGCCCTGACAAATTCAAATTTAATAGGTTTACAAATTTCTCTAAATAGCCTCATTCAACATATCTAGACATTAGACATGTCGGCTTCATGGTCTCCCCCTACCTCAACTCTATGGTCTAACTCTAGAGTTAGAAGAAGAGCCAGAGTCTATAATCTCTCTTTATGAAAACCATCCTTTTAATTTGTTATTCCTTTACATTTGATTTATATTACTTTGATTATTATTTTATTAAAATGATTTATTTCAAATTGATTGTTTTATTTCAAATCTAATCAAAAAAATCTTTTTATTTCAAATTTAATCCTTATTTTTTAAAATAATATTTGTTTTATTTGAGATGACTTTTGAAAGTTCTTTTTTTTGCGATTTTATCCTTCTTGATTAGTTTTTTCCACCGGTTTGACCCTTATTAGTTTAATTGTTATTTTTTTATTTTTTTGGAGATTTTTTTAATTTATATTTTTTCTTGATTTCGTGCTTCAACATTAAATTTGTTGGAAATTGAGCTCCTTAATTGATTTAAAGTTTAATATTTCAAGAGTTGGGAGTTTGGAAAATTAACCCAAGTTTAGAAAATTTGTTCAAGTTTGCTTGTCTTTTTTTAAATCTCATGTTTTATTTTTTAATTTTATCTCTCAATATTTATTTAATTGGAGATTCAACTCCGTTATATTTTATTTTCTTTCTATAGGATTCTTCACTAATTTTGATAATTATTTGTGTTATATTGAGTCTCTTTATTTGTTGTTCTCTATTAAATTTAATTTTTTTATAGAATTTTTTTATTAAATTAAATTAATTAATTTGATATAAACATTTTTAATTTTATCTCTCAATATTTATTTAATTGGAGATTCAACTCCGTTATATTTTATTTTCTTTCTATAGGATTCTTCACTAATTTTGATAATTATTTGTGTTATATTGAGTCTCTTTATTTGTTGTTCTCTATTAAATTTAATTTTTTTATAGAATTTTTTTATTAAATTAAATTAATTAATTTGATATAAACATTTTTAATTTTATCTCTCAATATTTATTTAATTGGAGATTCAACTCCGTTATATTTTATTTTCTTTCTATAGGATTCTTCACTAATTTTGATAATTATTTGTGTTATATTGAGTCTCTTTATTTGTTGTTCTCTATTAAATTTAATTTTTTTATAGAATTTTTTTATTAAATTAAATTAATTAATTTGATATAAACATTTTTAATTTTATCTCTCAATATTTATTTAATTGGAGATTCAACTCCGTTATATTTTATTTTCTTTCTATAGGATTCTTCACTAATTTTGATAATTATTTGTGTTATATTGAGTCTCTTTATTTGTTGTTCTCTATTAAATTTAATTTTTTTATAGAATTTTTTTATTAAATTAAATTAATTAATTTGATATAAACATTTTTAATTTTATCTCTCAATATTTATTTAATTGGAGATTCAACTCCGTTATATTTTATTTTCTTTCTATAGGATTCTTCACTAATTTTGATAATTATTTGTGTTATATTGAGTCTCTTTATTTGTTGTTCTCTATTAAATTTAATTTTTTTATAGAATTTTTTTATTAAATTAAATTAATTAATTTGATATAAACATTTTTAATTTTATCTCTCAATATTTATTTAATTGGAGATTCAACTCCGTTATATTTTATTTTCTTTCTATAGGATTCTTCACTAATTTTGATAATTATTTGTGTTATATTGAGTCTCTTTATTTGTTGTTCTCTATTAAATTTAATTTTTTTATAGAATTTTTTTATTAAATTAAATTAATTAATTTGATATAAACATTTTTAATTTTATCTCTCAATATTTATTTAATTGGAGATTCAACTCCGTTATATTTTATTTTCTTTCTATAGGATTCTTCACTAATTTTGATAATTATTTGTGTTATATTGAGTCTCTTTATTTGTTGTTCTCTATTAAATTTAATTTTTTTATAGAATTTTTTTATTAAATTAAATTAATTAATTTGATATAAACATTTTTAATTTTATCTCTCAATATTTATTTAATTGGAGATTCAACTCCGTTATATTTTATTTTCTTTCTATAGGATTCTTCACTAATTTTGATAATTATTTGTGTTATATTGAGTCTCTTTATTTGTTGTTCTCTATTAAATTTAATTTTTTTATAGAATTTTTTTATTAAATTAAATTAATTAATTTGATATAAACATTTTTAATTTTATCTCTCAATATTTATTTAATTGGAGATTCAACTCCGTTATATTTTATTTTCTTTCTATAGGATTCTTCACTAATTTTGATAATTATTTGTGTTATATTGAGTCTCTTTATTTGTTGTTCTCTATTAAATTTAATTTTTTTATAGAATTTTTTTATTAAATTAAATTAATTAATTTGATATAAACATTTTTAATTTTATCTCTCAATATTTATTTAATTGGAGATTCAACTCCGTTATATTTTATTTTCTTTCTATAGGATTCTTCACTAATTTTGATAATTATTTGTGTTATATTGAGTCTCTTTATTTGTTGTTCTCTATTAAATTTAATTTTTTTATAGAATTTTTTTATTAAATTAAATTAATTAATTTGATATAAACATTTTTAATTTTATCTCTCAATATTTATTTAATTGGAGATTCAACTCCGTTATATTTTATTTTCTTTCTATAGGATTCTTCACTAATTTTGATAATTATTTGTGTTATATTGAGTCTCTTTATTTGTTGTTCTCTATTAAATTTAATTTTTTTATAGAATTTTTTTATTAAATTAAATTAATTAATTTGATATAAACATTTTTAATTTTATCTCTCAATATTTATTTAATTGGAGATTCAACTCCGTTATATTTTATTTTCTTTCTATAGGATTCTTCACTAATTTTGATAATTATTTGTGTTATATTGAGTCTCTTTATTTGTTGTTCTCTATTAAATTTAATTTTTTTATAGAATTTTTTTATTAAATTAAATTAATTAATTTGATATAAACATTTTTAATTTTATCTCTCAATATTTATTTAATTGGAGATTCAACTCCGTTATATTTTATTTTCTTTCTATAGGATTCTTCACTAATTTTGATAATTATTTGTGTTATATTGAGTCTCTTTATTTGTTGTTCTCTATTAAATTTAATTTTTTTATAGAATTTTTTTATTAAATTAAATTAATTAATTTGATATAAACATTTTTAATTTTATCTCTCAATATTTATTTAATTGGAGATTCAACTCCGTTATATTTTATTTTCTTTCTATAGGATTCTTCACTAATTTTGATAATTATTTGTGTTATATTGAGTCTCTTTATTTGTTGTTCTCTATTAAATTTAATTTTTTTATAGAATTTTTTTATTAAATTAAATTAATTAATTTGATATAAACATTTTTAATTTTATCTCTCAATATTTATTTAATTGGAGATTCAACTCCGTTATATTTTATTTTCTTTCTATAGGATTCTTCACTAATTTTGATAATTATTTGTGTTATATTGAGTCTCTTTATTTGTTGTTCTCTATTAAATTTAATTTTTTTATAGAATTTTTTTATTAAATTAAATTAATTAATTTGATATAAACATTTTTAATTTTATCTCTCAATATTTATTTAATTGGAGATTCAACTCCGTTATATTTTATTTTCTTTCTATAGGATTCTTCACTAATTTTGATAATTATTTGTGTTATATTGAGTCTCTTTATTTGTTGTTCTCTATTAAATTTAATTTTTTTATAGAATTTTTTTATTAAATTAAATTAATTAATTTGATATAAACATTTTTAATTTTATCTCTCAATATTTATTTAATTGGAGATTCAACTCCGTTATATTTTATTTTCTTTCTATAGGATTCTTCACTAATTTTGATAATTATTTGTGTTATATTGAGTCTCTTTATTTGTTGTTCTCTATTAAATTTAATTTTTTTATAGAATTTTTTTATTAAATTAAATTAATTAATTTGATATAAACATTTTTAATTTTATCTCTCAATATTTATTTAATTGGAGATTCAACTCCGTTATATTTTATTTTCTTTCTATAGGATTCTTCACTTGGTATAACAATTAATTTTTTTTAAAACCACTCTACTTCTAAACTAGTAGCATCTAATATAATCAATTATAGAACAATAAGTAATTATAGTTTGTATAATAGATTTCCAACAAACTTCACCCTTATTTAAAACATAATTTTGAAATTCAATTTAGCTATAAGTCAATTTAGAATTGGAATTAAACTGGGTAAAGAAAAAATAGTGAAAAAAAAACTTAGTGTAACCCGGTTGCAACTTGTTGATATTTTTTTTACTAAAATGATGTCATTTTGATTTATAAATTTTTTTTGATTTGGACAACTTGATGAGTAAGTCAAAACTTAGAGCCCGGCTCTAGACTGATTCTTAAAACTATAATATAAAATAAATACATATTCATTAGCAGTAGATTTTGTATTTTTAAAACCTCAAATGCAATTAACATCACCTTTAATTTAATTATAGTAGGAAAACCAGTATAATGAAGTGCATGCTAACCTTTTAGATATTTAAAACTCATTTCTAAAGAACTTCAATTAGAATATATTATGTGAATATTTATATTAAGACACCCTTTTACCATCCTTCTTTTCTTGATTTGACAGAATATTTGAAAAGACTTCATAAGAAGAACACCTTAAAATAATTAAATCTTTTTAATATTTTTTCAATGTAATGTGATTGAGTTATAGCAAAAACATTACTATTTTTCAACAATTTAATGCCTGAAATAACATTAATTGGACCAAAATTCTTTGTGTCAAAATTTTTATCAATACCCAAAATCATAATGTCATAAACATACAAATATAAAATAACATAATCTTTTAAATTTGTTTAATATAAATATATTTATCAACAATATTTATTTGAAAACCATCAAATAACATGACTTGATCAAATTTTTCATGTTTGGAGATTGTTTTAAATCATAAAGAGTTTTTTCAACTTCACAAACTTTCTTTTCTTGACTAGGCATAACAAGAACTTTCAATTGATTCATTTAAATTTCTTCTTCTAAACCACTATTTAAAAAGGCTATTTAAATATTCATTCGATGAATTTCTAACTTGTGAGAAGAAACTAAAGCAACCCATTGTCTAATTATAATGATTTTTAAAACCAGTGCACATGTGTAGAAAACATTTACTCCTTTTTGTTTAAACGTATTGTCTTACAATCTTGTGGAAAATGAGTCAAAAACTAGGTTTTTATAGAAAATAAAGAATTCATTTTATCTTTTACCACTTCCTTTCAAAAATAAGCTTAAGTAGATGTCTAATTTAGAATTCAATAACCAAGTCCAAATCTTTTACTCTTTTATCTTATGTTACTCTTTCTAAAATTATTATAAACAGAGTATTAACAATGTTTATTTTAAAAAAAGAACTATCATACACAAGTTTAGATAATTTATTTTTCATTGAAAAAATAGTTCCAAATAAAATCACATCAAATGACTTAATAATTGTATTATTTACAATTTTAGGATTTAAAAATAAAAATCTATAAGTAGTATTATTCAAATAATATACAACAAATACGTAATCTATAATTTTAGAACTTATTTCTCTGTTCTTAGTAATTAGAATATTTACTTTAGCTAAACATCCCCACACTTTAAAATATTTTAAAGAATGTCTTTTATTCTTTCAAAATTTATATGGTATTTTATCCAAATTTTTAGGATAAGGTCAAATTAAAATAAATCTTATATAATTTAATTTAAATAAAAAAATTTAAAAAAAATTAGGTTAATCTGTAAACCTAAATTTAATAACAATAAAAATAATTTTTTATCATAAAAACCTTTTTATGTTAATTTTTTTAATTCATTCGGTGTCCTAGCGCCACCTGTCTAAAGTAGTATATACTTAAAACTGATCAAAAAGATACGCGGTTATGCTTTATTTTAGAAGACTGGATATTGTGGAACGAGTATTTAAATAATTATCTTAAATTGATTTATTGGCCAATTCATGTCAACTGTAACATAGTGTGTAAAAGTCCGTGGACACGTCTCAATTTTGATTTCCCTCTTCCTCAATTAAACGAATAACAAATGTGATATATTTGTAAGTTGACACATATTCAGAATTTAATTTTGAGGCAATATATTTTCTTTAGTAAAAGAACAATTTAAGAATAAAGCAAAAAAATAAAAAAAAATCTTAAGTAAAAAAAAATAAAAACAATTTTCTTAAGTAAAAGAACAAGTATATGTGTGTCTTTATTTATGATTTTCTACAAAAAAAAATTATTTCTAGACCAAAACATTTATATAAAAAAAATTCTTTTACTAAAACACCTGTTTTTTTATTTATAATTTTTTCTTTACAAAAAATATCTCAAAGTTAATTTTAGACACAAGTTAGCTTACAAGTAGGTTACATGTTTTAAACTAAGTAGAATTTGTTTTTTTTTTTAATCAATGGATATATTCAACTGAGAAAATATAACTGAGAGATACAATCAATCCAAGTAATAGTATAGAGATAGATTAAATTAAATTATAAAGATAATTGGGTACTTTAATTCTCAATTACGGACCTAAATCATTCCTTCGTCAATTTATTAACGATATGATTGAATAGACAATTGTTTTCCAACCAGTTTAGAAAAAGGGGAAAAACAAATGAAAAAGACAGAAACCTGTGGGATATGAGTCCAAGCAAGCACTTGAGCTCTGCAAACGTGTGGCATTTTAGTAAATTCATAAGAGAGGCACGAGAATTACGTTGATCAGAATCCATCTGCGCGTCATTTCAAATGCAAAGCGACGCGACGCTTCTTCCCGCATTTCCATGGCCCTTTTTCTTTTTTTATTCTCACTTGTTTACCGTGTTGGAGAGCCGTGTTTTTGAAATTTTAATTTTTTTTAAAATAATTTTTTTTATTTTGAAATTATTATATTATTTTTAAAAATAAAAAATATATTATGTTAATATATTTTTAAATAAAAAACAATTTAAAAAATAACCTCTAGCTCCTCAGGAACAAGCTATCAAGTATTTTCTAGAAAAAAGGATTTGCAAATGTAAAACGGAAATGACCCCGAGTGCTCTTTATTAAAAAGAAAAGGGGAAGAAAAGAGACCTCGAGCATCCACAGTCAAATCTAAAAGCTACGTTCACCACGATGAAAGCGGCCGGAGACTTGTGGAGGACTTCTGTATAAGCATCAAACAATTGTAAATATGTAGCGTAAATTACAAGATAACCAACTCTGCTTAATCATGGTTAGTTTTATAATAAAAAAAATGACGAGCGCGGTACACGGAGGCCGACATGAGGGTTGCTGGGCTCCTACATTAGAGTGAGTGAGTCAAAGACACGTAGATTAACGGAAGAACACAGATGACTTTTAGCACATGTCTGGTAACAGGCATATGATGACGACCATGACCGCAACAACCACATGGATGGCTTGCCCTGTGTCGCGCAACGGTCCGAAATAATAATTCTGTGTCTTTTAAGAATATAAAAAAAATAATGATTCGGATTTTAGATTAAAGATTTGATTGAGTGCAATAAATAATTTTTTTTAATTATATGATGAAAAAAAAACTTATTTTATACATAACTCAATATTAAAAAATATAATTAAAAATAATTAAAAAATAATTCAAATCAATCTAAACTAACATGTTAAACTTGTATTATAAATTATGAAGCTGAGATAAGCTTATAAAAGACAAATAAAAAAATTATGATATTCAATTTCTAACCACATAAATATTGAAATAAAAAATAAAAAATATTAATTAACCAAATAGACATAAAAAAAACATCATTAAACCGAGACAACTCTACTAAATCTCATGAGCTAAATAATATGAATAATATCACCTAATAAAAGATAAAAATAAAAAATAAAAAAACTTGTAATCCCGATTCTCAAACATATAAAATATAAAAAGATAAAATTAAAAAAATATTTCATCTTAAAAAAAAGACTTCTAAATAAATTTGAGTCAACTCAAGTTAGTCTTTTAAATTTGTAACTTAGATCATGAAATCAAAATAATTTTTTATAGAAAAAACTAAGGAAAAACATTGTCATAAAGTGATTTTAACCCTTTATTTCAATCATATTTTAAAAAAATAAAAAATTAATTTTTTTAAAAATAAGTAAATTAAGGTGATAAGATGAGATAGGGGTTGAAGGTTTTACAAGATGGTGAGTAAAAAACAACGGCAAAAATAAAAAAGAAAATATTTGATATTATGAATAGGACCCATCATAAAAGGTGAAGGGCAGGGGAAAAACATAGAGCAAAAATTTGAGGAAATTTGAGAGAGAGAGAAAATTGAGATAAAAAAAGAAAATAAAAAGGAAAATTTTTTATGTAAGGATAGGAAGAAATATAGAAAGAAAATGAAAATGAAAAATAAAAAAAATAGAAAAGGAAATAAGATTAGTCTTATAAAAAAATAAAGAAAAAGAAAATGAAAAGTACATAACAACCCTCACTCTCTCATTACACTAATACCATTTATTTCCATCTCTCTTCAACCTTTTCAACACTATTAAACACCACGTCGCCAAACAATTTTCTACCAAAACTTCAATTTTTTCATTCCCTTTATCAACTCTCATCTTCTCTCTCCTATTAACAACCATTTTTTTTTCCATTATAGTGCCCTAATCAGTCTTTTCTTACAAGGATCAATTCCTATAGTAACTAGAACACTATGTTTTCACCCTCACATAACAATGAATGTAGCAACAAAAAAAGAAAGAGAGAAGCAGAGAACCTTTCGAAACCAACTTAGTTAGTTGACCTAGGGATGCACATAATGGCTAAAACTTTTCATTATAATGTTTTCTTGTGCTATCACTACTTCATTTCTAATCAATCTTTTTTCTTTATTTTATGTGAATATTTAAATTTATACACATTAATTTTATTTTTTTTACTAAAGAAAAAAAAAGGAACAAATGCAAAAAATATTTTAGAAGATCAATTTCTCCAATATCATAAAGAATATAAAGAGAGAGAGAGAATTAATGAAAATAAGATAACAAGACTTATCCTTTTGCTTAAATAAAGTTGTCAGTTAAAGTCATCAAGTAAAAGATCTTTTAATAAGAACACTTTTAAAACATGTAGTGCTTAGCATATTTCTATAGCTCTTGAATCCTCAAATGCACGATTGGATCTTTATCCAAAAATAGCAAAAACTACTCAGCAAGAGAACACGGCCCTTACAAGGCAATTTAATCTAAGATTTATAGGAATAATTTTTAATGCTTCTTTATTAAAAGCTCCATATCATTTTGTGGAGACACTATCATATCAGTAAACAAAACTTTCCTCCACTTTAAATTCTATTATAAAAGAAATATTAAATGAGAAGTCTATGAAAAATTTAGAGACAAAAAAACTCCTAATAATTGAAAAGCATTTAAAGAAAATAAAGGTATAAACTTATATGATTCTATAAATGTAACTGAAATGTACCTAATATCAGATATAGTCTTACCATAGAAATTCAAGGTGGATGAATTTGCTAAGTACATGGGTGTTGAATGCTCAAAAATTCATTTAAAGATCTATTGTAATAAAACGGGTGATGTGATTAAAAATGATAACTTTTCATTCATTTCTTCTATAAAAGTCTAAGTGGTGCTGCGTTGGTTATATATATGAAATTAGGTGAAGATAAGATCAATAAATAATTATTAACATTATCATAAGACTAATAAATTGGAGAAAATTATATAAAAAGGATCATGGTAAAAAATAAACACAACAAATATTTTATTCTTATTGAATACTAATACACAAGTTTTATATAAAAATTATGCTTATTAGGTTAATATATAATTAATCATAAAATAATTTTAAGAAGCTCTAATCTTCTTAAAAACCATCAAGTAATTGGATAATTGTTTAAATAATATTTCAATAAATTTATTTAAATATACTTTTATTCTTCTTTTTTTATAAAAAAGGTTAAGGGATATTTAACCAAAAAGTACGGCACCGTTGGACACGAAATGATAGGTATGTATGCTTGGCCTAAAAGAAAACCTCAAGCATGTATAGGCCTAAAAGATTAAGCTAATTTGTTTCATTTTTAATAGACAGACAACACATCATCAACCTTAATTTTTTTATTTTAAATAAATTAAATAACAAGTTGTCTAGCTAGATATAAGATGCATCATATTCTAGTATAAATTTCAACCATTTTTAGTGGTGAAAAGTTGAATTTCTAATTTTTGAATATCAAAAACCCAAAATTTCACTTATTTTTAAGTAGAAACAATTCAAAATTATAAGAGGAACCTAAAAACCCTTATTTTAACTAAAAAAAAATCTTTTAATCACTTAAAAATAAAAAATCAAATCAAATGAAAAAAAATTCTTAAATACTTTCATGTACATTTTCAACATAATTAGAGAATAAAACCTCCTTCATTAAACTCTTCTCTCTAAGAAAAACCTATTAACACAAACATCATATAAGTGCGTGCTTGTGGATTTTAATAATATTGTTTTTATCATTGAATTTTTTTCTTTCAAATTTTTCCTTCTATATTATGTTGCTTGAAATTAAACTTTATGGTTTGTTTTTCTTTTTATATGTTTATCACGATATTGAGAAAATGTTTTGGCGTTAAATTGATGATCAATTTAGCAAAGTAAGATTTGATTATCTTGATTTAAACCAATTGAAGATTAAAGGATCATGTTTGAAAATGGTCTCAACATTTAAACCTTTTTTTAGCTAAACCATGGATTAAAGTAAAATAAGATGAAAAAGTAGTTGATGCTTATAACACATGAGCTAACATGTGAAAGGTGACCACTCTGATATGATAACGTGTGTGGCTTTATTCATGCTTCGAATATGATATTTCTTGGTATTGTTGAAATCATCTTAGCAAGGGTTTTTTTATAGGATGTCACATAATGACATTGAAGCTCCGATATGGCTCAAATTATTTATTTTTATTTTTTTATTCTATTCACACTTTTCCTTAATCTCTCTCATTTTTCATGTCTAACACTCTCTAAAATTACAAAGTAGCGTGTCTTTTTGTTTTCGTAAAATTTAGTTTTTAATATTTTAACTATTGTTTGTTTTTTAGTCCTTTATATAAAATTGATTTTTTTTTTCTATTTCATCATTGGTTTAGTTGAGAATTAAGTTTCATAAAACTATTCAATTTGCTTTCAATAAAATAATTTTGATCTCATGACTTGGATCGTAATTTAAAAGGCAAACCTAAGTGGACTTGGGCTTTTTTAGGATCATTTTTCTAAAAACATTTCATCATTCAACATGTAATTGGTTGAGATTAAATCTTTGTAATTTATTTTATTTTATTTTTATAAAGTTATATCAGTCTTATAAACTGAGTTATATTTTTTATAAGTTAATTTATGTTGACTCAAAGTATTTTTTTATATATTTTTCTAAATTGATTTTTTTTATCATTCAATATTTAGTTAATTGTAAATAGAGTTTCATATATATTTTTTATCAATTTTTTTCTATTAGGTTATCATGTTCTCATAACCCAGGTTTCAAGGTATGACAAATTTAATAGGTTTGACGTAAGCATTTTTTTTATCCCTATTATTAATTAAATTTTTTATTTTTTATTTTTACCCATCAATATTGGGATATTTAAGGATTGAGTTTTATAATTTATTTAAATTTATTTTTTACAATATCATTGCTTTCTCATGATACACATCACATATTTTGCAGGTTATCTAGAAAAGACATGAATTAATTTGATATATTTTTATTTTAATATTTTAAAAAAATTATTATCTAGGATGTCACAATCTCAATATTTTAAAAAAATATTGTTCAATATGCATTAAAATTTGAGCTAGTGATTCAATTTTTTTCTTCTTCTTGAAAACATGTTAGTAAAGCCTTGACATTTTTTCATTTAATTTTTGTTTTTATTTAACCCATAACATATACCATAACATATACCAAGAATTTAATTTTATGTATAGTGATCAACTATATATTCCTCTTTAAATTGATTTTAAAATTGATTTTAAAGAAAACCGAAGGTATAAACTACATGTGTTCATGACTCACTAGCATGCTAGTGAGTTTAGAAAGAATATATTGTTTATGTTTGTATTTTAAATTATATTTGAATATATTTTAAAAGTTTGTTCGGTAATAAAAAACATCATATTAATATTTATTTTTAGTATTTTATGATGATTTTAATTTTTTAAAATAAAAAAATATTTTAACATATTTTTAAATATAAAATATTTTCAAAAAATATTATACACCAAATTCTAAACATTTACTTAAGAGCATCAATACCAATCAACAACTATAGCCCATGGTGAGAGCTATGTTCTCCAAGATATAAATTAAAACTATGTTTATTTTTATATATTTTTTAAAATATTCTTTTAATATATTTTTAAAATAAAAAATATTTTACCAATTTATCATAATTATATTTCTAAACACCTCCTAAACAGGCAAACCATCTCAAGGAAAATATCCCACACGATTAATAATGCTTTTTTAGTTTATTACTTGATATTCGGGATTGAAAATAGATATTGCATTTTTGTTTTATTCTTAATTCTTTACAATTGCTTTTTAAGTCATACATGTTTTTTTCCTTCTTAAATTGTATGAGGTATTTAAGTTTTTCAATTTCATATTATTTTATTCTTTAATTAGAAAAGGTACGATATTCGTTCGTTAAAATAAATAAAAAATAAAAAATGAGGGGTACAGGGACTCCCCGCAATTAGCAAAACACTATCCCGACTATTTTATTTTATTTTTGGAACGGCACGCGCTATTTAACAAAATCAAGGTAATTTTGTTGATTTTGTTGGATATAGATCACGTCTGTAACTTTTCCATCTGAACGTTGGATATAGATCACGTCTGCAACTTTTCCATCTGAAAACAGGTTCATCAGTCGTGGAATTATCGTCCAACGACCAGATATGGGCTATCAACGGTGCTTGTTTTCCGATTCAACACATTTTTAAAGTGTTTTTAAAATTATTATAGGAGAAATTATTAAATAAATATTTTTTGGTATTTTTTTATATATATAGTGATGTTAAAATAAAATATAAAAAAATTATTTTAATATATTTTTAATTGAAAAATATTTTTTAAAAAACATTCTAGAAAACATTACTACATACACACTTAAAAAGCTTTCTATTTTTTAAATAACACTAAATATATTTGGTATTATGTTAATTTTTGTGGTTGCAGTTTAAAAAAGTTATTTTATAAAAAATATTTTTAATTAATGTTGGTATAATATTTATATATGTTTGGTTAAAATTAAGATTGAAAAAAAGTAATTTAATGTGTTTGGTTAATAATGTTTTTTAAATTGAATTTATAAAATAAGAAATATATATATATATATATATGTTTTTAAATTTAAATATTATAGAATTAATTATCACTATTACATCATGAAATAAATAATATTATTAAATTATCTATAATTTCATTACTTAACAAATTTATCTGATAAGAATTACAGTTTCTATAATTTTTTAACCGTATAATAAAATTAGATAAAATATTATTAGATATAAAATTGATATCATAGTACGAGTAAATTTAATTCACTCTACATTAATTTTTCAGAAAAAAAAATATTACTCATATCCCAGTATAAATGGATTTAATTCATTTTAAACTAATTTTTAAAAAAACTATTAAAAAAATTTCACGTGAACAGTACAAATAAATTGCACTCTTCATCAACTAAGTAGTGCAATTTACTTACATTATTCACGTGAACTTTTTGAAACGGTGCAATTCACTCATATTGTTCATGAATAAATTGCATTATTCATTGTTTAAAGTGAATAATATAATTTATTTGTATTGTTCATTGAAATATTGTTAAAAAAAAAGTAATTTAGAGCTACTTCGGTAAAATTGTATTTTAAACATAATTATAGTGTTTTTATAAAAAATAAATTGTATTTTTTATGTAATTAAATATTTGTTTTGCTAAGATTATTTCAAACATAGAAATAACCACACAAACAAACAAATAACAAAAAAACTTTTTATGATATGTAAAATTAGTTGTAAGCACCTAAGTTAGGTTTTAGATTTGAACTTGAATATATCTAAATAAATGAATTTATCATGGGACA
>NW_011502308.1:0-4199 GCF_000495115.2 Populus euphratica
CTAAGGCACGTGGGGATCATTTCTCATCAAAAAAGAGAACTATAGAAATCTTAAAAAATGGATTTTACTGGCCCACCATATTCAAGGAATCACATGCATTCCGCAAAACCTGTGAAAATTGTCAAAAAGTGGGATTTATTTCAAAAAACAGTAAATTGTCAAAAGGTGGGATTTATTTCAAAACACAGAGAGTCTTTAGATAATCTTTTATTGACTCTTAAGTGTCATCATAGTCGAGATAAGCATTGTGCAATTCATGATTTATGGCCAATATTCCATAAGGAACATGTTTGACAGTCTTGGGAATCTGACTAAAAAAAGACCCTGTTTGCTGGTTTTTAAGAAAACTGAATGGGAAGCCTATCCCCGACCCATAGAGGGCGTTTAAGCCGTTCTTGGACGTAAAACCAAGGGAAGATGTGAGCCACAATCACAACTACTTGTACATATACATGCTTTTCTAAAAGTAAATAAATAAATAAATAGAGAGAGAGAGAGAGTGTGTGAGACTCCAGTTAGCCTACATATAGGTGTTATGATTGCCTTTCTAGTTTCTCATCTATAAAACCCTCTCTTCCTTCCTTTCATTTTTACTCAACCCATACATTCATCAAATACAGAAGTGTGTAGAAATGGCATGTTCCTCAAGTCATCATATAAGAAATATTTGTGTTTTCGGTGGATCTAGTCTTGGGAAAGAAAAGGAGTTTTTAGAATCAGCAAATCATCTTGGTCAAGTGCTAGCTGAGAGAAAGATTCATTTAGTGTATGGGGGAGGCAGTCTTGGGTTAATGGGAGGTGTGTCAATAGTTGCATTTTTAGGAGGCAGTCAAGTTTTGGGGGTCGTCCCCGAAGCTTTAGCACAAAGGGACATCATTGGAAAAACAATTGGAGAGGAACTTCAGGTCTCCACAATGTCAGCTCGAATGAATGCAATGTTTAACCATGTTGATGTCTTCATTGCTTTACCAAGTGGTCTAGGCACATTGGAAGAGATCTTTCATATTTTCTTTTGGGCCCAACTGCACATTCACCATAAACCCATAGGTTTGTTAAATGTTAATGGTTATTATGATAACTTGTTGTCTTTTCTTGATCATGCTGTGGAACAGGAATTTCTAACATCTTCTGCACGACAAATCATAATCTCTGCTGCTACTGCTGAACAATTGATTGACCAACTACAATCTTTCATTCCTGTAATTGATCCCTCTATGAATCGCATAAATTGGTCATTTAAGGAAAGTCGTAAAAAGCTTAGATTAGATTTGAGTCTTCATTTGTAATTTTTGTGTTGTTTTGTTTTATTATTGTGTTTTGTTATTTCTTATTTTTGTTTAAGTGTGTTTCAGGTTTGTCAATGTTCGTTATTTCAGGTGATATCTTCTATACTATATCTTTCTACCTTAGAACATTGAGGACAATGTCTCGTTTTGGTTGGGGGGAGAGGGTAGTAGTTGATAAAAAAAAAATTGTTTTCCATTTCATAAAGCATGTGCATAATTGTTGTTACTAGGATGGCAGAGTAAAGGAGCTCTTTTGTTAAAGTGACTCTTGAGACGCATCTTAGTAATCATTCTTAATAAGGTCTATCATAATACTTCTTGAAATATTCAAGTTTACAAACTCTCGCATTGTTATCACTTAATTCTGCTCATATACTTATTCAACATGTATTCTTAAACCTTAATTTACACACACACACTTTAACATATGATTGTGGGTTGCATATTGGATTATTACATTATTTATGTTCTTTTGTTAAAGGTAACAACTAAGGGAAAGGGATTGTATATAATAAAAAAAAAAACATGAAAAAAAAAAAAAAAAAAAAAAAAAAATATATAATTTAAAAAGAAAAAAAAAAGAAGAGAAAAAATAATGATAATAAAAATGTAGATAAGTTTGGTTTCGTAACCTCCTTAACCTAAGCAATTAAGCCCGAAGGGGTGTTTTAACACCTAATACCCTAAAGTCAACTGACTTGGGAGCTATTGGCCCATTGTTTATTACATGGGTTGAGGAGAAAAGCTTAAGGGAATCAAACATTGCACTATCTACATATCAGTATCTGCGACCCGAGTTATTAAGCTCGTAGAGGTGTCTTAACACCTAATGCCCTAAGACCAACTGGTCTGGGAGTCATTAGCTGAACGCTCGTTACATGGGTTAAAGATGCATGATGTTTTTAAAGTATATGTATATAGAGTTAAAAAAAAAAAGACAAAAAAAAAAAGATGATGTTTTTAAATTATATGTATATAGATTTTTAAAAAAGAAAAAAAGAAAAAAAAAGACAAAAATAGTAATCCCAACCCAAGGAAGTTAACCTTAAACATTAGAACAAAAATTTTGTTTTCTTCCAAGAAAAGCCCCATAATTATGTGTTGATACATTGAGCACAAAAGAAAGGTTTATTAATATCTTGTTAAGTGGTATTGAGCAGATATATAAATTTCATGAGAGTTTGTTTATCTGGATAGATTAATGGAAGTTAAATGATGAATACCTTGCTTTGTGGAATTTGCAAATTGTTTTACTATTTTAACGCTTTGATTACTAGGAACTAGTAATAAACTGGTTGGGGGGTGTGATTAGTACTTAAAAGTACATTTTTATCATGGTTTTATATCATCATTTTGCACTTGAAGTATCAATAACTCCTTAACCAAAGCATGTTTTATAATAATATATCAAATAATATAAGATACCTTTAATTTGTGGTAAATGTCTATTTTTAATGCAGGCCTATCACATAAATGAAAGGATTGATTGATGACTTGAAGAACTTAAATTGCAAGGATAAAGAGATGGCCAAACTTAGAAAAGAGATGTCGGTGCAATCCAAACCGGAACACTGTTCGGTAATTGGGTCATATCTGGAGCTACAGATCTCAGATTTAGGTCCAATTTATATGGATGGAAAGGTAAGACATAGGCCTACAACTTTCATATGGAGCCCAAGATCTAAAAAGGCCATTATCAAGTCCAAATTGTAGCAACAACAAAGAAGCCCGAATCTGTCTTCCAGCCCGAGCACTGTTCGGTATTTTGGCCATATCTGGAGTTCTAGAAGTCCAAATGAGCTGAAATTTTTACACAAGAAAGCTGAGACAATTGCCTACAACTTTCATGTTTACAACTGGCTCCAATTTTGACGTTATCAATGACGTTTTGGGCAGACAAGAGAAGATAAGGATTGTCACCAAGTCAAAAGTTGGTCACCCACTTATCAATTAGTCATCAAATCAATAGTTCCCATTTTTGGCCTATAAAAGGAGGCATTTGCCATGCATTTAGGCATCTTGATTTCCAGATCAAGATCATGCTCTTCCTTTCTCTCTTTGTATTTTTTATGCTTTGTTTTCATTAATATTAAGTTTATGCCTTTCATTTCCTTTCCTTTACTTAGTTAACTTTTATGTTCTTATTTTGTTTATCTATTTTGCTTTCTTTCATTATGTCTAGCTAAGTTAATTATGTCAAGGTGAAAAGGTTACACTAATGGTGTAAGAATAAGTATAATGTAAACTTAATATGGACTTTAATGTTTGATACTAACATGTTTTATATTTGCTATCTTGTTCACTCTTTAATACTTTGCTTGTTAAATGACTAATCTTGATTTATGTTGTATAACACTTGGTACAACAAATGCTTGGCACTTTCATAGCCCATAATGTATGGTATAACCGACACCTGAGCTATGAAAGGAACTTGATTTGTTGTTAACATAAGTTATAATCATGAATGCTTGACGAGATTTACAAGTATTAGCATTAATTGAATAAGATGACTAATGTAATCATGTTAACAATATATAATCTGATTGGAACCTCCTTTGTGTGTGGTTTCCAATTCAATAATAAGAGTTTATACTATACTTGTTTGATATACCATTAGTGGAACCTCTAACCTTGACATTTGTTATTATCATTGTTTAATCGTTACATTAATATTCCATCTCAAAGTTCTCATCATCTTCTTCTTCTTCTCTTTCTTTATTATTATTATTATTACTACTACTACTACTACTACTACTACTACTACTACTACTACTACTACTACTACTACTACTACTACTACTACTACTACTACTACTACTACTACTACTACTACTACTACTACTACTACTACTACTACTACTACTACTACTACTACTACTACTACTACTACTACTACTACTACTACTACTACTA
>NW_011502308.1:4569-22331 GCF_000495115.2 Populus euphratica
GTTTCCAATTGAATAATAAGAGTTTATACTATACTTGTTTGACATACCATTAGTGGATCCTCTAACCTTGACATATATTATTATTATTGTTTAATCCTTGCATTAATATTCCATCTCAAAGTTGTCATCTTCATCTTCTTCTTCTCCTTCTTTTTCTTTATTATTATTATTATTATTATTATTATTATTATTACTACTAATATTATTGTTGTTGTTATTGTTGTTGCATAATTGTCATCTATAATTTATACAATTAATCTCTCTATGGTTCAACTCCGGTCTTGCCGGGTTGTTTATTACTTCGACACTCCTGCGCTTGAGAGAAGACATCAATCTTTTAGTCATGTCACTAGGCTATTTTGAATTTCATTAAATGATATTCCAGTACCTTTCTTTCCTCTTACATCACTCCCATTTAAATTTTATTCACAATTCTATATTCTTTTTATTTTTCAGCCCTTTCCATATTTTTAGTTTTTTACATTACATACACCTTTTATTCCAAATTCCTTTAATCCATTATCATCTCTTTATGTGAATATTCAATCTATAATTAACATAATATTTACTTCCTTATTCTTATAAATGTTTTTCTTTATCCAAGGGTTCACATTTCTGAACTCTAATTAATATGAAATTTAATATATATATATATATATATATATATATAAAGGCTTATAGAATCTTCTGGTAAAATCTGAGATTGATCAAATGGTCGAATTTAAAGTTATTCTTGTTAAATTAAAATTTTATATTAGAAAAAAAAGTCTAAAACCGTCTCTTCTTATCAGATCCGCTAGCCAATAACTTGGTATTCTTGAAAATTGAAAATTTCTTGCTTTCCAAATTTGTTTCCTTGTAAAAATTAAAACTTCCAATGCTACCAAAGTTGCTGAAATCTTTCCTTGAAGAAAAAGAATTGTTGTTGCATAAGGAATCCTTGCAAAATAAGGATTCCACATGTAATTAAATTATTTTCTTGAAAGAATCTACAAATCATATGGAAAATGTTCCTTTTTCATTTTGTTTTGTTTTCTAGCAGCTTTTAAGCTGACTTCAAACATTTCATTCTCTCTCGTCTAAATGAGTCACTAGGCCTAACATATATAGATTGAAAGTTTGGTATTTCTAGTTTCCATCTCATCTGGAATAGAAACAAAGTTCTACTTGTAGTTTTATATATGGCCTAAGCAGTACATGGATGTCCAATCTAGTATATTTACAACTTGTTAACTAACACGACCAAAAGATTGATGTCTTCTTCCAAGTGTAGGAGTGTCAAAGTAATAAATAAGTCGGCAAGACTGAGATTGAACTACAAGAAGCTTAACTATGATGATGATGATGATGATGATGATGAGTTAAAGAGGACTTTGAGACATAAGATTAATGTAAAGATCAAACAATTATAAAAACAGTTGTTAAGGTTAGAGGATCCACTAATGGTATTTCAAATAAGTATAATATAAATTCCTTTTATTACTCAACTGGGAACCATACACAAAAAAGGTTTCAATCGGATGATTTGTCATTAATAGCTCGTTATAAATTATTAACATGATTATATTAATTATGTTATTTAAGTACCACCAAACTTTTAAATATTGTTAGGAATTCATGATGCTAACTTATGTTAACAACAAATCAAGTTCCTTTCATAGCACAAGTGCAGGTTATACTATATGGTTGATTATAAAAGTACCAAGTATTTGTTGTACCAAGTGTTATACAATAAAAATCTAGATTAATCATTTAGCAAGCAGAGTATTAAGAATTAATAAGATAAAAAATAACAAGACATGTTAATAACAAGTTGTTTAGGATATAATCATTGAAGTCCATATTGAGTTTATATTATATTTATCCTAACATCATTAGTGAAACCTTTTCACATTGATATAATAAACTTAGTTAAACATAATGAAGACATAAATGAACAAGAGGAGAATATGATTATATAAGTATAGTAAAAGAAATTAAATGCATAAACAAGAGATTAATGAAAGCAAAACTTAAGCATTACAAAAATATAAAGAAAGAGAACAAGAACATGATCTTGATCTAAAAATCAAGATGCTTAAATGCATGGAAAATGCCTCTTCTTATAGGTCAAAATTCAAAACTATTGATTTGATGACTAATTGTTGAGTAGGCAGCCACCTCTTGACTTGGTAACAATCCTTATCTTCTTCTCTGCCAAAAACATCATTGCTAACATTAAAATTTGAATAGATAGTTGATTAGCACTTAAAAGTGTATTTTTATCAAGGTTTTATATTAGTATTTTGCGCTTGAAATATCAATAATTCCTTAACTAAAGCATGTTTTATAATAACAAGTCTGATACTATAAAATACCTTTAATTTATAGTAAATATTCATCTGAAATGCAGGCCTATCACATAAATAAAAAGATTGATTGATGAGTTCAACTACTAAAATTAAGTGATTAGTACTTAAAAGTGTATTTTTATCAAGGTTTTATATCATCATTTTGCACTTGAAGTATCAATAACTCCTTAACTAAAGCATGTTTTATAATAATATATCTAATAATATAAGATACCTTTAATTTAAGGTAAATGTTCATTTTAAATTGAGGCCTATCACGATTCTAAATACAGGCCTATCATATAAATGAAAGGATTAATTGATGAGTTGAAGTATTGAAATTAAAATGACAAAAAGAGGGTCAAACTTATAAAAGAGATGCTGGTGCAGTCCAAACTAAAACACTATTCGGTAATTGGGTCATATCTGGAGCTGTAGATCTCATATTTGGATCTGCTTTATATGGATAGAAAGTTAAGATATAGGCCTAAAACTTTCATAGGAAGGTATGACTCAATTCTACTGTTTGGAAGTCCAAATCTTATCAATAATATAGAAGTTCAAATTTGTCCTGCAACCTAGACACTATTTAGTGTTCAACCCATATCTTAAGTTCTAGAAGTCAAGAGTTGGTCACCCACTCATCAATTAGTCATCAAATCAATAGTTCCCAATTTTTGCCTCTAAAAGGAGGTATTTTTCATGCATTTAGGCATCTTAGTTTTCAGATCAAGATCATGCTTTTTATTTCTTTTCTTATATTTTTGTAATGTTTAAGTTTTATTTCATGTTATATTTTCCTTAATCTCTTGTTTATGTTTTTCATTTTCTTTACTATACTTATGTTCTTATATTGTTTATTTATATTTCTCTTCTTCATTATATTTAGTTAAGTTTATTATGTCAAGGTGAAAAGGTTACACTAAAGGTGTAAGAATAAGTATAGTGTAAATTGAACATGGACATTAATGTTTGATACTAATGTGTTGTGTATTTATTATCTTGTTCACTTTTAATACTTTGTTTGTTAAATGGTTAGTCTAGATTTGTGTTGTATATGTCATGCTCTTTATCAAGGGAGATTAATACTTGGTACAACAAATACTTGACACTTTTATAGCCCAAATGTATGGTGTAACTGACACTTATGCTATGAAAAAAACTTGATTTGTTTTTAATATAAATTATAATCATGAATACCTTACAACATTTACAAGTATTAGCAATATTCAAATAAAATAATTAATGTCATCATATTAACCATTTATAATCATATTAGAACCTCCTTTGTGTGTGGTTTCTAGTTGAGTAATAATAAGAGTTTATACTATACTTGTTTGAAATACTATTAGTGGATCCTCTAACCTTGATATTTATTTTTATTATTTAATCTTCACATTAATCTTACATCTCAAAGTCTTATTCAACTACTTATTATTATTATTATTATTATTTATATAGTTAATTTCCCTGTCGTTCGACCTCGGTCTTGCTAGGTTATTTATTACTTTGACACTCCTACACTTGGGATAAGACATCAATCTTTTGATTATGTCAATAGTCTTCATGAATGTTTTGGGAAATTATCTCAACTTTCCAACAAAAAAAAAATCGATGCATTTGGACTTTTAGAACTCAAGATATTGGTTGAATATTAAACAGTGTCTAAGCTACAAGACAAATTTTGACTTCTCCGTTGTTGCTATAACTTGAACTTGAAAACAATTGTTTTGAATCTTGGACTCTTCATGAAAGTTTTAGGCCTATGTCTTAAATTTCCATCCATATAGAGCAAACCTCAATTCAAGTTCTACAGCTCCAGTTATGATCCAATAATTGAATAGTGTTTTAATTTGGACTGAACCAGCATCTTTTTTCTAAGCTTAACCCTCTCTTTGTCTTCTCAATTTCAGTAGTGAAACTTATCAATCAATCCTTTCATTTATGTGATAGGCCTACATTTAAGATGAATATTTACCATAAATTAAAGTTATCTTATATTATTAGAAATATTATTATAAAACATCATGCTATAGTTAAGGAGTTATTGATACTTCAAGTGCAAAATGATAATATAAAACCTTGATAAAAATACACTTTTAAGTACTAATCATTAATGCAAGTATCTTGAATTATCACAATTAATTCCTTTTGGATCTTCTTGGTTTTAGACCTTGTAATTAGCTCAAGTGACACTTCTAATAGATCCTTTGGTGATGCTTGTTGATTCTTATCATTTTCCCTCTCATCAAAATGATTTGTTCTCAAATTAACAATAAAAATACCATTTATAGGTAATACATTCTCACAATCCTACAACCAAAAAACTAAAACACTATTTTACATAGGATTATTAGTGTAAAAAAATTCTTAACAACACTAGTTTTTGCATAAAAGCTCTCATACTTTGCTCTTATTTCAACCAACTTACCATTTTCTCTCATCCCAAGGTCCTCGATCAAAAAGCCATTTTCTTTCATCTCAAAACTCTCCAACAAACTCTCACATTGTTCCACAAGACCAATTGAAAGATATATTATGTTATGGTCATTGACTAGTTCACCTTCTATATACTTCAAAACTAGTGAACTTTCATTACTATTTTCATCATGTTCATGTAAACATTCCAAATTCATATTGCAATGATTCACTTCATAATAATTATTCTTGTTATCCTTTTCAAGTTTGTTTGTTATTTATTTTTATTATTTAGTAAAAGAACTTCAAATCATCACAACTCTCAAAACTTATCTCTTGTTTTGCATTGCAATCTTCAACTTCATAGACACCATTGTTACTCTCCTCTTGATGTTCATGCTTGATTTCTCTTTTATCCAATATTAAAAGATTTAGGCTTTGGTATGAAATTGTTGTTGTATCAAGTGTTTTCTCTAGACTCTTTCCTATTCTCTTTTCCAATAATTCATGAAAACCTAATAAGTTTTCAACCTTTTCACTCCTAGTTTTAGAATTTAATGTCTTTGAATCACCATCTGTTCATTTTGCATCTTTTTTGGCATTGGTTTGCAACTTTCCATTCATTAAGTAGTTTATTTGTTCTTTTATTAAGTATTGTAAATTGTTCATCCTTGCTTGCCTTGACAAATCTCATAAAAGTTTTTTTATTATCAGTATTCATAGTTTGGATCCTCAAATTCTCTTATCTCTTTGTATTATAAACCTTTTGGAATCGTCTCTCTTGCAAAACTATAAGCATGGTTTCATTATTATCTAGCTGATTCCTTATTTTATTGAATACCACATCCATATGCTTAAATTCTTGTTACATAGCCTATAAAAAGAGAAAGTACTCTTCTCTTTCTTAACTAATGACCCGTTTTCAGAAGACATCATCAAATCTAAAATTTTATATTAGAAACAAGAAATATCCTTACATTCCCTCATATGTTTACACTCAATATATGTCACTTTGCTCATGTTTCACTCAAATTTTTAGCTTTTCACAATAAAAGTCTCACCTATTTATCTTTTACCTCTCTTGCTTGCCACTTCAGTTCTTTAAGGAACCAATCAGAACCAACTAAAAATCTCAATTTGATAACACTCAACCAGTAGAATTCAAAACACACAACAATTAAGAAAATGATAACAAAAATGAAGATGAAATCAAAAACAATTATGAAAACAAAACGAATATGATTACGATTACAAAAACATCAATGAAATTCAAGAATTCACTCTATAAAACCCGAAAACCGGTATAAACTCAAATAATTTGAATTCATTTGCAAACAATTAATTACACACTAAAACAAAAAATATTATGAAACCTGAAATCAATATTTCAACAAACAACACCCAATAATAAAACCAACCAATTCAACAGAATCTATATTACAATTTTCTCAAGTCTTAAACTTAAGAATTGTAAATTTCAATTTTGCATCACTAACAAAAACTTGTGATTTCAACTTTACTTCTTTTTTTAAATATATTGATTTGGTAGTAGGAAAACTTAACTGAAACTTTTGGTTTTTTATATTAACTACAACAATTCAATAATTGAGAAACAACAAGCAAACAATGCAAAAAAAAATTAGATAAATAGATAAAACCTGATTTTAGAATCATCCTCTATTACCAATTGATGTGAACCTGGAGGATAAAAACCATAAAATCCACAAACATGAAAGAATACAACTCAAGAAAGTTAAAATTAGATTGATGAAAAACTTAACCCAATGATTACTTGAACTAAGGAAATTATTGGATAAAATACCTCAACTCATTGATTATAAAGAATTAAGAACTAAAAGTATAAGAAAGAACACCACAAAAACAATTAATCTTTAATAAGTCATGAATAATTCAATGAAGAACCAAGAGAATGAGCAACCTTAACACACAAAATATTATTTATGAATAATAAGCAATCTAAAAAAAAATCTTAAATACAAGTTAAATAACCCTATTTATACTACATAAAACATCTTAAACAAAATTAAAAAAATAACAAAAGAGTTCTAAATAAAATAAAAAAATAATCATAAACCAACTAGGAAATTAAATGTAATTTTTGCAAGGCCTTTCCAAACCTGATTGCGATGAAATTTTAACCATATAAAAAATAAGACATAAAATTTTTTAGTAAAATTTCAATTCAATCCAACATTCGGATTAAAATTTATACTTATTAGTGTAAAAATATATATTAAAAAAATAAGCTTAAATTAACTTTCCTTGTCCAATCCGCAAGTAAAATTCGAAATTATTTGCAAAACAATAATCCCAAGCTTCCGATTTTTTTTCCTTCTAAAAAATAAGGTTTTCAATTTTGCCAAAGTTGCCGACTCTAATGTTGCCAAAGTTGTTGCTGCATAAAAAATTCTTGTAAAAGAATGATTTTTGTCTAATTGGTATTCTTGAAAAGTAACCTAGTGGTATATTGTCTTGTAAAAATCCAAGATAATCCTTTTTTGATAGTTTTTTTTTTTTTTACTTTCTTATTTGTTAATAAATTTTAAACATAACTTAAAAAATATCACTCTCTTACATGAATAAATTATTAGGCTTATTATATATGGATAAAAAACTTGAAATATTTAATTTTCATTCCAACTAGAATGACAACAAAATTCTATCTATATCTTAAATTACAATCCAAACAAATACACAAAAATCCAGTCTAATAAATTTATAATTTTTTAACCTAAATATCTTGAATGAACCTGACCCAATTGATTACTCTTAGATGTTGTTAGTTTTAAACCTTATAATTAGTCTAATTAATACTTTGATAATACCCACATATTCTTCTCTTGTTGGTTTTAAACCTTGTAATTAGTCTAATTGATGCCTCCAATGAGAAGTTTTCAGTACTGGTTTGAGGTAGTCCAAGCTTCACAAAATTAAAAGTAAACACCGAATCTTTTCATAACCCTGGAATTCTATTCAGCTAATAAAGAAATTCGTACAAATTCAAACTCAAATTTGAAAGATAATACTGTAATAACTTTGAATTTAAATAAGACTATATCTTGCTAAGGTGTGCATTGCAAGTGCTTTGATGAAATCCAGCAATCCATTCGTATTCATCGCCCAATATATATATCCTAGCTTTTCCGGCCCTAACACCTTCCAGAGCCTTCCACTGTATCTGAAAAGAAATTTTTTTTTTCATCTTCTCCCTGGCTAAGATCGTTACACAAGAGAATTGAAACAAAGTATGAATCCTTTCAAATATAATTGGTTTTTATTCATTAGTACTGACGCACTAATTAAGAAAAGTCACTGGCTTTCCCAATCTTTATGTTCTGCTCCACCAAGAAAGTTGTGACGACATTCCTCTGCCAGCTCTTAAAACTCCTGCATTCACCAATAAAATCGATAGCATTAGGAAGATACAGTTTTTAGAAAAGAAGAAAATAAGCATATCACAAAGCGTCAGATGCAAGTAGCTCATTGTGCTTTGAGGGGAAAAATATGAATTTTACTTGAAATCCAACATATTCAGATTTCCACAAAGATTAACAACATATACAACACTTGTCAACTTCATTTTATTTAAAATTAAACAAATGCAGACTTAGTGTTTTTCAAAACTGTCAAACAAGGCCTTGCCTCTTGACAAACTCTTTTTCAGTCATTTCTAGATTAACATTGTGTTCACACGCAAACTGCAGGTCTGCATACTCTATAGATCACAATGATCAAAGCAATTAAGGTAAAAGTGGTTTCCGGAGGATATGACACTAATCACAAATGAAAATTCGTTCATGGAATGACAAACTTGTGATCAAGATGTGCTAGAATTTCTCCCCCAGGGAAAGCTGATTTAGTAGCCTCAAATGCAACTTTGATTGCTTCTTTCCAAGTCCCGTGCACAGCCTCGGTATTTAGTTGTGTTTTTGATTGACCAGGATCTTCCATCGGCAAGGAGTATCCAGAAAGCAAATGGCCTACCCAAACACCATCTTTTCTGAAAATGGAACATTAAAATAAAAAAATAAAATTTGTCATCTTGATAAACAGCCATCCATTTCCATTAAAAAAAACAATACCCTCAATTCAGGAGCATAATTACTGTGATGATGTAAGGTACAAAATAATTACTCGGTGCATAGATAGACAGAAAAAAGATGCCAAAATGGAAACTTACAGAACAATTTCCGTGTGCCGGGGCGCATAATGCCCACCACCTATTCCAAGAAGGATTTTGTTGCTACCACCATTCCTGAATCGATAGACATATCAATTTTGCAAATGAAAGTGTAAATTTGAAGGGTTTTGGGACATAAGAACTGCTCTATTTCCCCCTTCATCTATCTATCTTTTGGTATAAAGTTTTTTTCTTTTACCCTTTCCCTTTCCAAACCAAGAAAGGGTCATCACATGAAGAAATGGTAAGCAAGCATCAAACACTAGCATTCACTCACTGTAATATAACATGGAAATCATTCATGACACATGCAGAAAAACCTTAGGGAAACCAGAAAAGTATTCCCAGATTATTCATGCCTAACAATCAGGAGTACCAGGAGTAAAACAAATTGCCTTTGATTTAAAAAAAATGGAAAGTCATCTACCCACTCCATATCTTTTTGCTTAAGAAAAATAAGTTGCAATTCATTACTTTAAAACCATGGAATTATCTATTCATTCCATATCTTACTGCTTGAGAATAATGAGTTATGTACCTGCCCCAGTCTCCCTCAGCAATTCCTCCTCCAAGACCCAATCCTTCCCAGACTAACTTCAAGCACCAAACAAATTATATCACTAAACTGGGTAAAAATCTTCATTATCACTTCAAAACTCAAACATAACACTAGTCATGCTGCTTTATAGCTCATTCATAGGCAAATGAAAGAGAGAACTGGATTGTGATACTATGAATGATTCGAAGTTAAAACTTTCCAATCAAATGCAAACAAGTGAACTCAGCAGGTAAATAATGTCTAGAAAGCATGCAATTTAACTATAACAAGGCCACTGCATATAAAATATAGCTTATTCTGACCAACAAACACCCACCAATGCAATGGCCTGTGCAGCATCTTGCCTCCTCCAGTATTCTTCTGTGCTACCTAGTGAAAATGGAAAAGGAAATCAACAATTAACTAAACCAGGAAAAATCTACAACGCAAAAGGTCAATGGATTGTAAAACCAAAAATAACAAACCCATAATGAATAAAGCCGACCTAATCAGTGGTAGAAGCTTACCAATCTCCACAAACATGGTTGGCGAATTAGTTAATGGCCCATGATGTGTGGCTTCTAATGTAACCTAAAACATGATAGAAGAATTGAAAAAAGTCAGTATGTTTCAACTCTTTTGGTGAAAGGGGGAAGAAAGGGAAACGCAAAGCCACAATAAAGAGATATTTTTGTACCCACTCATACTAATACTCATGATTATGATTAAACTAGAGCATAAACTAGTTAATGAAAAAGAATTAATCAATAAGTGCAGTTTGACACTAAACTAAATGCAACAATTATCAGAAAGTTCCTCTAGGCTACGGTTGAATCTCTTCCCATTGAGTCATCTTGGGCTTCCTTTAGATGTGCATTCCAAGGCAATTTCAGTGCAAGATTATATTATTTAGCTTCAGTAAAGAAGCAGGAGCATGTGGAAGAGGCAGTATCCCTGGAGGTGTAGAAAATTACTTGCATTACGAGCTCGCAACCATGTTTGCCTACATTTTTTTTCTTCATTTCCCATTCCAGATTCAGCTGTTCAGGAATCGGAAAAGCTTCAAAGGGATTTCTTGAGGAAGGGAATGGAAGAGGAATTTAAGTGCTACTTGGTAAATTGGTGAGAGCAGTGTACTCCTTTTGATAAGGATGCTTGACTGCTCCTGATTGGACAGGCACTCAGTAAAGCATGATAGTTTTTGGAGGAGACTTGTAGTTACCAAAAGCAGGGAAGGTACGGGAAGCTGGTGTTCCAGAGGAGTTGAGAGTTCTCAAGGTGCTAGCTTATGGAACACTATTACAAATGGTTTGGATGTCTATATTAATAGAAACAATAGAATCCTGATCTACTATAATGTTTGGCATGGGCAATCAACCTTTAAAGTGAATTTCCTGATTTCTTCTCCTTAACTTCAAATGAAAAAGCCAACAGCAGCTAGCTATAGTGTGCGGAGGACGGTGATCAATTGGATTTAATATTTAGAAGAGATTAATTACGACATGACTGGAACTTAGATACAATAAATCCTCCACTGGTATTGCTGTATCTAGGGAAGAATATCTGGGCACTGACAGTTAGATGTAAATGAATTTATGATCTAAAGATATCCCAGGAGTCTTTTTAAGAGGTTCAAGAGAGTTGTATTTTGACAGCTAAATATTTGAGGAGAAGATATAAGATTAAAATAAGTTGGAAATTTCTGTGCAGATCTAATTGAGAAGCTATACATCATTTACTTCGAGATTGCCCATAAGCAACTATATTGCACAACTTATTACTATCTCTAGTCCTTAAGGGTTAATTCAGCATAACTCAAATGAAAATCAAGAATCCAAACCTGTTAGGATTATCAAATGAACACAACACACAAATCGCAAACAATCAAATGAAGAATTTCCAATTTATATGTATTATCAACACAACACACGCACCGCGGGATTCTACAATCACGGTTATACACATGTATCTTAACATGAAATGTTAATTAACTCATTACCTCGAATTCAGGAGTTAGTTTATGTGATTCAGCAATAGTCCTCAAGAGCCTCAACCATGGTCCTATCCGAGGATTTGGAAGTGCTGCCCATCCTGGCTTCCCACCAGCAAAAAGAACCTCTCCTTCACCAATATGTGGAGTACCTAAGCCGAGAATGCAAATCCGAACAAGCATTACATTCTTCATTGCATTATTGTTTCCCCTTTGAATCCATAAGGCTAACAAACAAAGAACCAAACAGTAGTACAATAATGAATGTTAATTAATATACCAATTGGATGGACCGTAAGAGATGGCCGACTAGAAGAAGCAGCATGCTTGCTAAGAAAAATGATCTCATCGACTACCTCGCCGGTTGCCTCCTCCCAACGTTTATCTAAGTAATCCTCCTCAACAAGACTGTTATCCAATTTTATTAGCCTCACTTCCTTGTTTACAAAAGTTACGGAATCCTAACAAACACACCATAGAATTCACGTCAGTCAGTCAGTCTCTTGTTTAAACTTTAATTAATCTTGTTGAAAGAAAATAAAGCAAGAAAAGCAGAGGATGAGAATTGCTGACCTGCAAGGAGGGGCCAGTGTGCCAACCGGGCATGGCTAGAAGAGCCGAGGCTGGGCCTATGGATGCTGGATCTGAGGTGGTCGCCACCAACAGGATCACCATTCTCTTTTCTCTTTCCTTTGATAACAGTGTCTTCGCGGCAGAAGAATTCTTTGGAGAACACAGGACAGGGCATCTGGTTTCCGCGTGACTATTTATTGAGTTTTTTCTTTTTCCACTTTTTACGAAGGCAAAGTTCAAATTGAATTCTTAAACCTTATTTTTTATTTTAAAAATGTTTTTTTTTCAAATTAATTTTTTTTATTAATTCAAACTATTTTAATGTAAAAATATTAAAAATAATTTTTTAAAAATAAAAAAATATTATTATTTTAATATTTTTCTAAGTTTTCTTTTTAAATAATTATTGTTATACTCTCCAACATTCTCTAATATTATTGGAAAGAGTCCCTTCTATTTATCACATAAAAATAAAAAATTAATATTAATTTTTTAATATTTATTAAATTTAAAAAATATTGAAATAAAAATATTAAATATCATATAAAAATAAATTAAATTTTATCTTATTTAAATTTGTAAATTTAAATTACTTATTAATTTAATTCAAATTGAATATTATAATTAAATTTGGTTTCAAATAAGAAAAAAGACACTTGTACCAGTTTTTTTTTTTTTCATGAATAGATTATTATTAAAAATAAGTTTTGATTTCAATAAAAAAATTATAAAAATGAGTTAAAATTTTGATTTAATGAAAAATTAAATTTTTTTTATTTTTAATTTATAAAATGTAGCTTATACAATATTTTTCTTTAAAAAAGTTGTTTCAAGTCATTTTTTTATTAAACAAACTTCTAATTTAAAATAATTTAAAATACTTTTTTAATAATTATATATGAAAAATAAATTTTTAGATTATAAATCAAAATTAAATTTCATAATTTAAATATGTAGTTAAAAGTTTATATGCATTTATTATAATAACTCCTAATAATAAACTTTAAAACTTTTTTACCAGTTTCTTCGCGGCAGACGAATTCTTTGGAGACCACAGGACTCGGCACCTGGTTTCCGCGTAACTATTTATTGATTTTTATCTTTTTCCACTTTTTAAAAATGCAAAGTTCAAATTGAATTCTTAAACCTTATTTTTTTATTTTAAAAAATTTTAGATTTTTTATTTTTTATTTTAAATTAATTATTTTATATTTTCAGATTATTTTAATATATTAATATTAAAAATAATTTTAAAAACTATTATTTTATTATATTTCTAAGCAAAAAAAACTTTAAAAAAATAATTTTTACCATACTCTAAAATATCCCTTATATTATTTTAAAGGCTCCCTTCTATTTACTATATGAAAATAAAAAATTAATATTAAAACTTTTTTTAATATTCATTTACTTTAAAACAATATATATTATATAAAAAAGAATTAAATTTTATCTCTTTTATATTTGTAAATTTAAATTATGTATTAATGAAATTCAAATTGAATATTATAATGAAATTTGGTTTCAAATAAGAAAAAAAACATTTGTATAAGTTATTTTGTTTTTCCATGAATGGATTATTGTTAAAAATAACTTTTGATTTCAATAAAAAAAATTATAAAAATGAGTTAAATATTTGATTTAATTAAAAATTAATTTTTTTTACTTTTAATTTTTAAAATATGGCTTATACAATATTTTTCTCTAAAAAAGTTGTTTCAAGTCATTTTTTTATTAAACAAAAGTTGTTTCAAGTCATTTTTTTTATTAAACATACTTCTAATTTAAAATAATTTAAACTAATTTTTTAAGATTATTTATGAAAAATAAAGTTTTAGATTATAAATCAAAGTTAAAAGTCATAATTTAAAAATCATGTTAAAGATACTCTTAATGGTTAATAGTTAGTTAAAAGTTTATAGACATTTATTATAATAACTCCTAATAATAAACTTTAAAAATTTTGTACGATTTTTTATAAGTATGGTTAAAATTAAAACAATATTCTTTATACTATGCAGCCACTCATATCTTTTTCTTAAAGAAAAGGAAAAAAAAAAACAGAGAACTTATTTTTTATATTGTAGGTAAATAATTGTTTTGATTAAAAAACTATCTTATCATTTTTATTTAAAAGTAAATATATTGTAGGTAAATAATTGTTTTGAATAAAAAACTATCTTATCATTTTTATTTAAAAGTAAAATTGAATTGATTATATGATGAAAAAAATTTAATTATATATAAAATTAATAATCTAAAATAATTTTTTTTATTTTGATTGCTTGTATTTAGTATTATCTATAATTGAAAACTCTTAAGACTTTCCAAATTTATTATTTAAAAAAAAACTAACTTGATAAACATTGCATTAAAAATATATGAGTAGTAATTGTAAGAAAAAAAAAATTCTTAATCAACAATATCTTTTAATTTCTTTTTTTCTATTACCTATATTTTGTAATATTTATAATCAAAAGCTCTTAAAAAAAAGCTCGAAATAAAGCTTGATAAAAAGAAAAACATTGAATCTCCTATACTAATATTTGTATTTTTAATATTAAAAAAAATAAAAAAATTCTCCTTAAATTATATTATATTACAATTTGAGTGGATTACTTTTTTCTTAACTAGTTCTTTGTTCAAATTATATATATAAGGTACATGATATTTTATTTAGGCTAAACATAAGTAAATTAGCATTACAGTTTTTACCATCCTTTTATTTTAAAAATTAATTTTTTGAATACATGTGAGCAACTATTAAATTTATAAACATGAATAATAATTTTATGCTACTTTTTTTCTGAGGAATCTTTTATAATATTAGTATAGTTTCTCAATAGATATAAATCATTTTCTATAGAAGAGTCAAAGTTAACATAAAAAAATAACCAAAACTCAATATAATAATCTATGAAGTTTTAAAATAATAATATTATTTATGAATGTTAATTATATGTGCAGTGAATATAAATTAAAATATGTTTGAATAGAAATTTTATAAATCATTTTGTTCAAAGAGTTTTTTCTAATACTCTTTTTTTAATATTATTAGCAATTGTAAAAAGAAATAAAGAAAACTTAATGAATCCTTTCTTCGAAAAGAGTCGAATATAATATAATACAATACCTAAGGAGAACAAATAAAAATATTATGACTTAATTTAATAATTTGATATAATTTTTTTTTTTTAAGTTTCTTGAAGTTTTTGATAGTCAAGATAAGTTACTATATAGATTCAGTTTGAGATATTTATTTTATATTATGTAAGTGTGTTTTATGTATGAATAGGTATATAATGAAAAAACAAGATAAAACTTTTTTCAATAAACTATATTAATGTTTTAATTTTTTTTAATTAGAATTTATATATTGGTATTTGCATTATTTTATAGTATTGCGTGTGTATTGTTATTTTTTTATATAAAGTATAATAGCCTTTATGCCCATGTTCCACCACAAAGCTGAACTATATTTTTAGACAAAAAATATTATTTAAGTACTGTAAATAGGTAAAATAAATATATAAAACATTATTTATGAAAAACATGTAAAAACTCTAATTAAAATTAAGTCAACACGTGATATTTTGTCAAACTCATTATTCAAATTATGTTACTGAAATAAATTGATTGAAAAATTATTATAAAGCTTTTTTAAAAAAATATGTTAATGTTTTAAATTCATGATCCCGTAATTAAACTTGAAGCATCCAATTTAAAAAAAATCATGAAGATCAATCCTAAAAAAATAAATATTAAAGGATAAAATTAAAAAACAATTATAATCATACAAAAACATTTTAAAAAATAGCAATTCAAAAAATAAAGATCAAAATCACTACCACTACTATATTATTAATAAGTAATGTCATTATTATTATTATTATTATTATTATTATTATTATTATTATTATTATTATTTCTATTAATATTATTATTATTTTAACACTCATTACCACAATCATCATCATTTCTACTATTATTGTTAATATTACTATTGTTATTATCTCTATCATTATAACATATATTATTAACATTTTTATCATCATCACTATTTTTTCTTTCTCTTCTTCTTATTTTTCCTTTTCTTTCTCATATCATTATCATTATTATCACCACTAATTTAATTATTGTTATTGTTATTATTAATAATATTATTATTTCCAATACTATTTTTAGAATTATTATCACTATTATTATGATCATTGTCGTTATTACTATTATCATTAATAATAATAATAATAATAATAATAATAATAATAATAATAATGTGAAAAAAACTATGAACTTGATTTGAATGATAGAATTGAAAACTATAAAAAAATTCAACAAAAGAACAAAGAAAAACAATAAAAAAAAATCAAAAGAAAAGGGGCCAAATTGAAATCATTATTATCATTGAAAAAACAAAAATCATAAACTTGATTTGAAGGATAAAATTAAAAGTAATAAAAACTTTGACAAAAAAACTAAGGAAAAATAAGAAAATTAAAGTAGAAGGATTAAATTGAAATACCGTAAATATACAAATTAAACTCTAAGATTTGAATTGAAAACAAACAAAACTATAATAAAAGAAAAAATTACTAAAAAACAATAATCAAAATTAAAAGGTATGAATATTAAATAATTATAACAATAATAATCATAATGTATTTACTAGGATATAGGAAAGAATGAAGAAAAAGAAAGAGGGCCATCGACCATATTTAGAGAACACGCGGTGTTTATAATGGAAGAAGAGATGACAATAACTAAACTAAGATGGTCGAAGCCCTTTTTCACCGTTGGAAACCACTGCACACGCCACTTAAAGTGTGTGGTGGTTTCTATTTACGCATGCCAGTGGTTTTTTAAATACAAAATTATTATTTTAATACTTAATTGAATTATTGACACAACCAAAAGATTGATATCTTCTTTCAAGTTTAGGAGTGTCGAAATAGTAAATAACCCGGTAAGACCGGAATCACTAGGAGGTTAAATATAATAATAATAATAAAAAACAATATTAATAATAATTAATAAGTTAAAGATGATTTTGAGATGTAAAATCAATGTGAGGATTAAAAAATAATAAAAATAAATGTCAAGGTTAGAGGATCCACTAATGATATTTCAAACAAGTATGGCATAAATTTTTTTTGTTACTCAACTGGAAACCACACACAAAGAAGGTTCCAATCGGATTATAAATTATTAATATGATTATATTAATTATCTTATTTAAGTAACATCAAACTGTTAAATATTGTCACGAATTCATGTTACTAACTTATGTTAACAACAACTTAAATTCCTTTCATGCAAAAGTATAAGTTATACTATACATTTGGTTATGAAAGTGCCAAGTATTTATTGTACCAAGTGTTATACAATACAAATTTAGATTGACCATTTAATAAGTAATGTATTAAAAATTAATAAGATAAAAATGATAAGACATGTTAATAGCAAGTTTTAGAATATAAATATTAAAGTCCATATTGAGTTTATATTATACTTATCTCAACACCATTAGTGAAACCTTTTCACCTTAATATAATAAACTAAGCTAAACATAATGAAGAAGATAAATATAAATAAACAAGAGAAGAACATGATTATATAAGTATAGTAAAGGAAATGAAAGGCATAAACAAGAGATTAATGAAAGCAAAACTTAATAATTATAAAAATAGAAAAAAGAAGAAGCAAGAACATGAT
>NW_011502318.1:0-22180 GCF_000495115.2 Populus euphratica
CGACATCTCTTTTCTAAGTTTGACCATCTCTTTGCCCTTGCAATTTAAGTTCTTAAAGTCATCAATCAATCCATTCATTTGGTTGATAGGCCTGCATAGAAAATGAACATTTATCACAAATTAAAGGTATCGTATATTGTTCGATATATTATTATAGGACATGCTTTAGTTAAGGAGTTATTGATATTTCCAGTGCAAAATGATGATATAAAACCATGACAAAAATGCACTTTTAAGTACTAATCACACCTCCTTATGCTCCACCTCCTACAAGAAATCTTGAGGAAACATTGCATGCATTCATTGAAAAGCAAGAGACAATCAATACTCAACTTGCTCAAAATATGACAGATTTTAAAGATACTCTTGCAAAGTTGACATCTGCTCTCAGTTTCCAAGAGAAAGGTAAGTTTCCATCTCAACCACAACAAAATCCCAAGGGGCAATACAATGCAAATGCAAGTAGTTCCGGAAGTCAACACATGGATCAAGTCAAATCAGTCACTACTCTGCGCAGTGGTAAGGTTATTGAAAAACCTTCTCTTGAACCTTATGAGAAAGATGATGAATCAATCTCTGAGGGTAAGGAAGGGGATGAATCTGAAAATTGCAAAGAAACGACTGATTCACCGCCAGCACTTCCATTTCCTCAAGCCATGACCAAACAAAGGAAAGTCAATCACAATTCTGAAATTTATGAAATTTTCAAACAGGTAAGGATCAATATACCTTTGCTGGATGCAATTAAACAGGTTCCTTCCTATGCTAAATTTTTGAAAGATCTATGCACTGTGAAGAGGAAACTGAATGTGAAAAAGAAAGCCTTTCTAGCCGAACAAGTAAGTGCTATTCTTCAAAACAATAATGCTTTGAAATATAAAGACCCTGGTTGTCCTACAATTTCTTGCTTTATTGGAGAGCATAAAATTGAAAGAGCCTTACTTGATCTTGGAGCCAAAATTTCTTGCTTTATTCAGTTTTCCAAAGTCTCAATCTAGGTGAGTTAAAACCAACTTCTATATCTCTTTTACTTGCCGATAGATCTGTAAAAGTGCCTAGAGGAATAATCGAAGATGTGTTAATACAACTCGATAAATTCATTTATCCTGTGGATTTTATTGTCTTGGACACAGAACCTGTTGAAGCATGTAATTCATTTCCTATTATTTTAGGACGTCCGTTTCTTGCAACCTCTAACGCATTGATTAATTGTAGGAATGGACTGATGAAGCTATCATTTGGAAACATGACATTGGAGATGAATATTTTTAACATTTGCAAGCAACGTGGAGATGATAATGATTTACAAGAAGTAGATCATATTGACGAATTAGTTTATGATCAACTTGAATCTACTTTAAGTAAAAATGAGTTGGATGAATCTGAAGATTTGCAAATGATTTATTCTGAGGAAGAAATCACGGATGAAAAAAGCACCAAAAATATTGATGTGGATCTTTTGTCAAAAGTGATAACAGATTCAACATCTGACATCACACCAATCGATGATTACTTTCCTAACAAATCCTTACTTTCTCTTAGTCCAATGCCTTGGTATGATAAAAATATCAATTTTCTTGCTTTAAGGGATTTGCCAGCTGATTGGAGTACCCAAGATAAAGAAAAGTTTTTGAACGAAGTGAAGAGCTTTTATTATGATGACCCTAACTTATTCAAATATTGTCCTGATCAAATATTTCAAAGATTCATTCCCGACAATGAGGTAAGTAGTGTCATTAAACTTTGTCATTCTGAAGCATGTGGAAGTTATTTCTCGTCAAAAAAGACAGCTGCAAAAATATTTCAAAATGGATTTTATTGGCCCACCATGTTCAAAGGACACGCATGCATTCTGCAAAACTTGTGAAAATTGTCAAAAAGTTGATACTGGTCAAAAAGTTTTGTTTTATAATTCTCAACTCTATGCATTCCCTAAAGAGCTAAGATTAAGATGGAGTAATCCTTATGGGGCCTATGATATTGAGAATTCAATGAATGACAATGATTTTAAGGAAAATGGACATCGTTTGAAAGCTTACTTTGATAATTTTTCTAGTGAAAATGAATCAACTGGTTTGAATGATCTTGTAGATAAAGGTTGATTATTTTGTTTTTTCTCACATTGTTTTTGTGTTTCTTTTTGAGTGATTTTTTGCTAGTTTCTCTCACCCCGGTTAAATGGCGGACAACGGTACTCCGTGACTTAAGTCGGTTCTTTCAGTTTCCCATAATAACTGATATCTGTGTATATATTTGTGCAATTCTTTGAATCTCTCCTCCAATTCTCATTTGATAATGGACACTAATCTTGAAAAATTGAAAAGGTATTTTCCCGCTCTGCCTCAAAATACGATTACAAAAATTTACCGTGCTAGATGTGCAAGATTGAGGTTGTTAATGAATCATGGAATTTCAGAAGATATTCGCTGGTTGATTGAAGTGAAGGTCCGATTATCAGGTGAGTCCTCTAATTCCTTCATTTCACACATGCCTGGAACAGGTAAAAGCACTTTTACAAAGAAATGTCGTGCAAAACGACTGCAAGTCTGTCATCGATGTGCTAGATGGACTTGTAATACACAATGTCGTTCTTTAGGAATGGTATCTATAAATCGTGAAGATAAAATACAATTCATTAAGGATGGCCTAAGTAAGGAGTCTTTAGATAATCTTTTATTAACTCTTGAGACGCATCCTAGTGGAGATGTGCAACATGCAATTTATGATTTATGGCCACTATTACATAAAGAACATGCTCGACTTAGTCTTGGGAATCTGACTAAAAAAGACCCTGTTTGCCAGTTTTTAAGAAAACTAGATGGGAAGCCTATCCCCGACCCATAGAGGGCGTTTAAGCTGTTCTTGGACGTAAAACCAAGGGAAGATGTGAGCCACAATCACAACTACCTGTACATATACATGCTTTTTTAAAAGTAAATAAATAAATAAAGAGAGAGAGAGTGTGTGTGAGACTCCAGCTGGCCTACATATAGGTGTTATGATTGTCTTTCTAATTTCTCATCTATAAAACCCTTTCTTCCTTCCTTTCATTTCTACTCAACCCATACATTCCACAAATACAGAAGTGTGTAGAAATGGCAAGTTCCTCAAGTCATCATATAAGAAATATTTGTGTTTTCGGTGGATCTAGTCCTGGGAAAGAAAAGGAGTTTTTAGAATCAGCAAATCATCTTGGTCAGGTGCTAGCTGAGAGAAAGATTCATTTAGTATATGGGGGAGGCAGTCTTGGGTTAATGGGAGGTGTGTCAATAGCTGCATTTTTAGGAGGTAGTCAAGTTTTGGGGGTCGTCCCCGAAGCTTTAGCACAAGGAGACATTATTGGAAAAACAATTGGAGAGGAACTTCAGGTCTCCACAATGTCGGCTCGAATGAATGCAATGTTTAACCATGTTGATGCCTTCATTGCTTTACCAGGTGGTCTAGGCACATTGAAAGAGATCTTTCATATTTCCTCTTGGGCTCAATTGCACATTCACCATAAACCCATAGGTTTGCTAAATGTTAATGGTTATTATGATAAGTTGTTGTCTTTTCTTGATCATGCTGTGGAACAGGAATTTCTAACATCTTTTGCATGACAAATCATAATCTCTACTACTACTGCTGAACAATTGATTGACCAACTACAATCTTTCATTCCTGTGATTGATCCTTCCATGAGTCGCATAAATTGGTCATCTACGGGATGCCGTAAAAAGCTTAGATTGGATTTGAGCCTTCATTTGTGAATTTTTGTGTCTTTTGTTTTTATTATTGTGTTTTGTTATTTCTTATTTTTGTTTCAGTGTGTTTCAGGTTTTGTTAGTTTTCGTTATTTCAGGTGATATCTTCTATACTCTATCTTTCTACCTTAGAACATTGAGGACAATGTCTCGTTTTGGTTGGGGGGAGAGGGTAGTAGTTGATAAAAAAAAAACTTGTTTTTCATTTCATAAAGCATGTGCATAATTGTTGTTACTAGGATGGCAGAGTAAAGGAGTTCTTTTGTTAAAGTGACTCTTGAGACGCATCTTAGTAATCATTCTTAACAAGGTCTATTATAATACTTCCTAAAATATTCAGGTTTACAAACTCTCGTATTGTTACCACTTAATTCTGCTCATATACTTATTTAACATGTATTTTTAAACCTTAATTTACACACACACACTTTAACATATGATTGTGGGTTGCATATTGGATTATTACATTATTTATGTTCTTTTGTTAAAGGTAACAACTAAGGGAAAGGGATTGTATATAATTAAAAAACAAAAACAAAAAAAAAGAAAAAAAAAAGAAAAAAAATGATGATAATAAAAATGTAGATAAGTTTGGTTTCGTAGCCTCCCTAACCTAAGCAATTAAGCCCGAAGGGGTGTTTTAACACCTAATACCCTAAAGTCAACTGACTTGGGAGCTATTGGCCCAACGCTTGTTACATGGGTTGAGGAGAAAAGCTTAAGGAAATCAGACATTACACTATCTACATATCAGTATCTGCGACCTGAGTTACTAAGCTCGTATGGGGGTCTTAACACCTAATGCCCTAAGACCAACTGGTCTGGGAGTCATTAGCTGAAAGCTCGTTACATGGGTTAAAGATGCATGATGTTTTTAAAGTATATGTATATAGAGTTAAAAAAAAAAAAAAAGACAAAAAAAAGACAAAAATAGTAATCCCAACCCAAGGAAGTTAACCTTAAACATTAGAAAAAAAAATTTGTTTTCTTCCAAGAAAAGCCCCATAATTATGTGTTGATACATTGAGCACAAAAGAAAGGTTTATGATGCAAACCTCATAAAATTGCCGTAACATTATAACCCAAGGTAATACAATATGTCAGGAGACTCCACGTAACATTTCAGCTCGATCCAACGGTCGGATTGAGAAGTATGACTATTGTCGTAAAATTGGATAGTTGCACATTTTATATCAAAATTCAAATTTGACCTTGCTTGGATCGTATCATTCCCTCTCTCTTCAAGATGATTCGTCCTCGAATCACCAATAAGTTGGATGGACAATTCCTTATCCTCCTTTTGAAGCCTTTGGAGTTCTTTTTTTGCAAACAATCGTCGCCAACAACTTTGGATGAAAGTTGCAGCCATTCTATTTTGTACATCATCATTGCACTCCTTTTTCTCCTCTTTTTTCGAAGCTTCCAGGGCATTGATTGTTGCCGATAACACATCAAGTTCTTGCTTCATCTCCCCTAGAATACGGGATAGAGTCTTTGATTCTTTTTTTGGAACACTAATCTCTTTATCTCTCTCCCTTTGATACCACCTCTCCTTTTGAATCTGCATTTTCTTTTGCCATAGCACCTCATCAAAATACATTAAATCCCTTCGATTTCTACGCTGCGGAAAATCTTCCCGGTAGCCTATGGTCTCATCCTTAAAACCACCATCACAAATATCATCAAATTGAGGCTCAAAATCCTCATAATCCGCCCACCTTGACCTTCCGGCCCTACTGCCATTGTTAGATTTCCGTTCAACCCCAACCTTTCTCACATCTTGGGTACATGTTCCAGCCACGTTTCCATGTTTTCCCACCTTCTCAAGTCTGTCACACACGTTCCCCATCATGAAATTCATGCTTTTCATCATTTTCGTCATGGCTTGCATTTGGAACTTAAGTTCTCCCTCGGGATGGGGTGGTGTGTTGTTTTGATCTGACATGATAGTAGTACCTGCAAAACTTGGTTAATGGTAAAAAAAAAAAAAAAAAATTATCCTCACGCCGCTCGTGTTTCGCTCAAACACTCAATATCCTAACACGCTCACACCTCTCATCTCACCTTCTTGCGAAACTGAAACCAACACCAAATTGAACCAACTTAGCAGCGCAATCCAAATAGATATATGACTCAAGAAGCAATAACAACTAGAAAACAAGCAAAACGAAACCGCAATGATAGTCTCGCGAGTAGCAAATGAGTCTATCCGAAATATGAACGAAACTGAAGACGCGAATAAAAAACAGAAACAAAAAAATATGAAAAATCATTAAACAACACCCAAATATGTTGGATATGATGAAAATAAACTGCAAGAAATGAAATCAATAAAAAGCAAGCGAATTTTGAAACGGTGACGCAAGACAGACTCGTTTACGACAAGTTAAGTCTGAATCTGGAACCTAAAGTAAATAATGTCCAATTGAGTTAAAATTTCAGATATAGTGCGATATCAACCCAAATAGGCAGAATATAAGGTTTGAGAAATTTATGACAACGTTTGATATACTGACGTAAAAACGTTATGAATTAGACCTGAATAGACCCGAATTTGAAAACCAAAGCAAATGATATCCAATGGACCCCAAATTTGATATGTAATGCGATTAGGACCCCAGTAATTACAATATCAAATTTGAGCTAATTCCGAGTTGATTTGATCCAATTGTCCCTTGTTTAGTTTTCTGCGGCAGAATCTAATAAACGTCTTTTTGAACAATTTTTCTTTTCTTTTCTATTTTCTCTCTCTTTTTTTTATGTTACTGATATATTTTGAACAATAATAGAATGAAATAACAATTTTTTTTTCTTTTTATATGTCGCAAATTCAAGGAGAAGAAGAAATTGGATACTAAGGAATTTTTTGCGGAATTAATAAGAAACGAAAATTTCAGGAGGATATAACTTGATTAATGGAGCCAAGCTCTGATACCAAATGATGCGAACCTCATGATCACATGGTCACGCAACCCACACGCAAAGATGCCAATTCCCGGAAAGCCAAGTAAATCAGGTTTGATAGGAGTGTGACACAAAGATAACTTGTACCTAGGCACCAGCACTATTGAAAATGGAAACCCCCACCCAACGAATATTGATTCACGAACGAGAAGTATAAGGATGACGCCACGAAGATAGTTGTTCTTCGATAAGTCGTTTTCAATTCTTTAAAGAACCAAGGAAGGGAGATGATCTCACCAACACACACACACAAAGTGCGGCAAACAAGAAGTTTTATTAATCTGAATAGTCTTGCTCTACATGTTTGGTTATGCCTCTATTTATAGTGATTCTAGACTTAAAAGAAACCCTAATGAACCCCCCTTAGGTGGACTTATATGTAGCCCACTTACAATTGACCCAAATAAGTAATAATAACCCAAAGACTATGAAGAAAATAATAAAAATATAAAAATCCGAAAATTACTATCCTAAATATGCTAGAATCAGATTTGTCACCATTAAGAAGTCCCAAATAGACTAGGAAATCTGATCTGAAGGTAGAATGTATTCTAAAGTCTTCATTCCTTTTGTAGCTCGGATGAATAAGGAATCCTTGTAAGAAAAGGATTCTGAAATAATTATGAATCCTTGCCACTTGGAAACTATGTTGCAGCCCATTAAACATCCTTGTAGAATTAGTATATTTCCAAAATAAGCTGCCACATCCCTTTAGGAAAAGAATCCTAGCCAAATAGGAAGTCCACAAGTCAAAAGGAAGTAAATAACAAAATCCGTACAGCCTCTGGTGACCCGTATTGAGATACCTTCCCGAACTCCGATTGACCTGAAATTTTAACCCAAGGTAATACAGTATGTCAGGAGACTCCACGTAACATTTCAACTCGATCCAACGGTCGGATTGAGAAGTATGACTATTGCCGTAAAATTGGATAGTTGCACATTTTATATCAAAATTCAAATTTGACCTTGCTTGGATCGTATCAGTTTATTAATATCTTGTTAAGAGGTATTGAGCAGATATATAAATTTAATGAGATTTTTTTATCTGGATGGATTAATGAAAGTTAAATGATGAATACCTTGCTTTGTGAAATTTGCAAATTTGTTTTCTATTTTAACGCTTTGATTACTAGGGACTAGTAATAAGCTGGTTGGGGGGTGTGATTAGTACTTAAAAGTGCATTTTTATCATGGTTTTATATCATCATTTTGCACTTGAAGTATCAATAACTCCTTAACTAAAATATGTTTCATAATAATGTATCTAATAATATAAGATACCAATAATTTGTGATAAATGTCTATTTTTAATGCAGGCCTATCACATAAATGAAAGGATTGATTGATGACTTGAAGAACTTAAATTGCAAAGATAAAGAGATGGCCAAACTTAGAAAAGAGATGTTGGTGCAATCCAAACCGGAATACTGTTCGGTAATTGGGTCATATTTAGAGCTATATATCTTAGATTTAGGTCCAATTTATATGGATGGAAAGGTAAGACATATGCCTACAACTTTCATATGGAGCTCAAGATCTAAAAAGGCCATTATCAAGTCCAAATTGTAGCAACAACAAAGAAGCCCGAATCTATCTTCCAGCCCGAGCACTGTTCGGTATTTTGGCCATATCTGGAGTTAACTAGCTAGACATAATGAAAGAAAGCAAAATAGATAAACAAAATAAGAACATAAAAGTTAACTAAGTAAAGGAAAGGAAATGAAAGGCATAAACTTAATATTAATGAAAGCAAAGCATAAACATTACAAAAATTACAAAGAGACAAAGGAAAAGCATGATCTTGATCTGGAAAACCAAGATACCTAAATGCATGGAAAATGCCTCCTTTTATAGACCAAAATTGGGAACTATTGATTTGATGACTAATTGATAAGTGGGTGGCCAACTTTTGACTTGGTGACAATCCTTATCTTCTCTTGTCTGCCCCAAACGTCATTGATAACATCAAAATTAGAGCCAGTTGCAAACATGAAAGTTGTAGGCAATTGTCTCATCTTTCTTGTGTAAACCATTCAGCTCATTTGGACTTCTAGAACTCCAGATATGGCCAAAATACTTAACAGTGCTCGGGCTGGAAGACAGATTCGGGCTTCTTTGTTGTTGCTACAATTTGGACTTGAAAATGACCTTTTTAGATCTTGGGCTCCATATGAAAGTTGTAGGCCTATGTCTTACCTTTCCATCCATATAAATTGGAACTAAATCTGAGATATATAGCTCCAGATATGATACAATTACCAAATAGTGTTCCGATTTGGATTGCACCAACATCTCTTTTCTAAGTTTAGCCATCTCTTTATCCTTGCAATTTAAGTTCTTAAAGTCATCAATCAATCCTTTCATTTATGTGATAGGCCTGCATTTAAAATGAACATTTACCACAAATTAAAGGTATCTTATATTATTAGATATATTATTATAAAATATGCTTTGGTTAAGGAGTTATGGATACTTCAAGTGCAAGATGATGATATAAAACCATGATAAAAATGCATTTTTAAGTACTAATCACACCCCCCAACCAGCTTATTACTAGTCTCTAGTAATCAAAGCGTAAAATAGAAAAACAATTTGCAAATTCCACAAAGCAAGGTATTCATCATTTAACTTCCATTAATCTATCCAGATAAACAAACTCTCATTAAATTTATATACCTACTCAATACCTCTTAACAAGATATTCATAAACCTTTCTTTTGTGACACATAATTATGGGGCTTTTCTTGGAAGAAAACAAAATTTTTGTTCTAATGTTTAAGGTTAACTTCCTTGGGTTGGGTTTACTTTTTTTGTCTTTTTTTTGTCTCTTTTTTTTTTAACTCTATATACACATACTTTAAAAACATCATGCATCTTTAACCCCTGTAACGAGCTTTCAGCTAATGACTCCCAGACCCGTTGGTCTTAGGGCATTAGGTGTTAAGACACCCATACGAGCTTAGTAACTCAGGTCGCAGATACTGATATGTAGATAGTGCAATGTTTGATTTCCTTAAGCTTTTCTCCTCAACCCATGTATCAAGCGTTGGGCCAATAGCTCCCAAGTCAGTTGACTTTAGGGTATTAGGTGTTAAAACACCCCTTCGGGCTTAATTGCTTAGGTTAGGGAGGCTACGAAACCAAACTTATCTACATTTTTATTATCATCATTTTTTTTTCTTTTTTCTTTTTTTCTACATTTTTATTATCATCATCTTTTTTCTTTTTTTTCTTTCTTTTTTCTTGTTTTTTTTCTTAATTATATACAATCCCTTTCCCTTAGTTGTTACCTTTAACAAAAGAACATAAATAATGTAATAATCCAATATGCAACCCACAATCATATGTTAAAGTGTATGTGTGTAAATTAAGGTTTAAGTATACATGTTAAATAAGTATGTGAGCAGAATTAAGTGATAACAATGTGAGAGTTTGTAAATCTGAATATTTCAGGAAGTATTATAATAGACCTTGTTAAGAATGGTTACTAAGATGCGTCTCAAGAGTCACTTTAACAAAAGAGCTCCTTTACTCTGTCATCCTAGTAACAACAATTATGCGCATCCTTTATGAAATGAAAAACAATTTTTTTTTATCAACTACTACTCTCTCCCCCCAACCAAAACAAGACATTGTCCTCAATGTTTTAAGGTAGAAAGATAGAGTATAGAAGATATCACCTGAAATAACGAACACCGACAAACCTGAAACACACTAAAACAAAAATAAGAAAGAACAAAACACAATAATAAAACCAAAAGACATAAAAATTCACAAATGAAGGCTCAAATCCAATCTAAGCTTTTTACGGCTTTCCTTAGATGACCAATTTATGCGACTCATGGAAGGATCAATCATAGGAATGAAAGATTGTAGTTGGTCAATCAATTGTTCAGCAGTAGCAGTAGAGATTATGATTAGTCGTGCAGAAGATGTTAGAAATTCCTGTTCCATAGCATGATTAAGAAAAGACAGCAATTTATCATAATAACCATTAACATTTAACAAACCTATGGGTTTATGGTGAATGTGCAGTTGAGCCCAAGAGGAAATATGAAAGATCTCTTCTAATGTACCTAGACCACCTGGTAAAGCAATGAAGGCATCAGCATGGTTAAACATTGCCAAAGCTTTAGGGACGACCCCCTCGAGCTGACATTGTTTTTCCAATGATGTCCCCTTGTGCCAAAGCTTCAGGGACGACCCCCAAAACTTGACTACCTCCTAAAAATACAGCTATTGACACACCTCTCATTAACCCAAGACTGCCTCCCCCATACACTAAATGAATCTTTCTCTCAGCTAGCACTTGACCAAGATGATTTGCTGATTCTAAAAACTCCTTGTCTTTCCCAGGACTAGATCCACCGAAAACACAAATATTTCTTATATGATGACTTGAGGAACTTGCCATTTCTACACACTTCTGTATTTGTTGAATGTATGGGTTGAGTAGAAATGAAAGGAAGGAAGAGAGGGTTTTATAGATGAGAAATTAGAAAGGCAATCATAACACCTATATGTAGGCCAGTTGGAGTCTCACTCTCTCTCTCTCTCTTTTTATTTATTTATTTATTTACTTTTTGAAAAAGCATGTGTATGTACAGGTAGTTGTGATTATGGCTCACATCTTCCCTTGGTTTTACGTCCAAGAACGGCTTAAATGCCCTCTATGGGTCGGGGATAGGCTTCCCATCCAGTTTTCTTAAAAACTGGCAAACAGGGTCTTTTTTAGTCAGATTCCCAAGATTAAGTCGATCATGTTCTTTATGAAATAGTGGTCATAAATCATGAATTGCACAATGCACATCTCCACTAGGATGCGTCTCAAGAGTCAATAGAAGATTATCTAAAGACTCCTTACTCAGGCCATCCTTAATGAATTGTATTTTATCTTCATGATTTATAGATACCATTCCTAAAGAACGACATTGTGTATTATAAGTCCATCTAGCACATCGATGACAGACTTCTAGTCGTTTCGCACGACGTTTCTTTGCAAAAGTGCTTTTACCTGTTCCAGGCATGTGTGAAATGAAAAACTTAGAGGACTCACCTGATAATCGGACCTTTGCTTCAATCAACCAGCGAATATCTTCAGGAATTCCATGATTCATTAACAATCTCAATCTTGCACATCTAGCACGGTAAATTTTTGTAATCGCATTCTGAGGCAGAGCGGGAAAATACTTTTTCAATTTTTCAAGATTAGTGTCCATTTTCAAATGAGAATTAGAAGAGAGATTCAAAGAATTGCACAAATATATACACAAATATCAGTTATTGTGGGAAACTGAAAGAACCGACTTAAGTCACGGAGTACCATTGTCCGCCATTTGACCGGGGTGAGAGAAACTAGCAAAAATCACTCAAAAAGAAACACAAAAACAATGTGAGAAAAACAAAATAACCAACCTTTATCTATAAGATCATTCCAACCAGTTGATTCATTTTCACTAGGAAACTTATCAAAGTAAGCTTTCAAACGATGTCCATTTTCCTTAAAATGATTGTCATTCATTGAATTCTCAATATCATAGGCCCCATAAAGATTGCTCCATCTTGATCTTAGCTCTCTAGGTAATGATGAATAGAGTTGAGAATTATAAAACAATACTTTTTGACCAGTATCAATCTTTTGACAATTTTCACAAGTTTTGCAAAATGCATGCGTGTCCTTGAACATGGTGGGCCAATAAAATCTATTTTGAAAGATTTTATAGCTGTCTTTTTTGACAAGAAATAACTTCCACATGCTTCAGAATGACAAAGTTTAATGACACTACTTACCTCATTGTTGGGAATGAATCTTTGAAATATTGGATCAGGACAATATTTGAATAAGTTTGGGTCATCACAATAAAAATTCTTCACTTCGTTCAAAAACTTTTCTTTGTCTTGATTACTCCAATCAGCTGGCAAATCTCCTAAAGCAAGAAAATTGATATTTTTATCATACCAAGGCATTGAACTAAGAGAAAGTAAGGATTTGTTAGGAAAGTAATCATCGATTGGTGTGATGTCAGATGTCGAATCTATTGTCACTATTAATAAAAGATTCGCATCAACATTTTCGGTGCTTGTTTCATCCGTGATTTCTTCCTTAGAATAAATCATTTGCAAATCTTCAGATTCATCTAACTCATTTTTACTTAAAGTAGATTCAAGTTAATCATAAACTAATTCGTCAATACGATCTACTTCTTGTAAATCATTATCATCTCCAGGTTGCTTGCAAATGTTGAAATATTCATCTCCAATGTCATGTTTCCAAATGATAGCTTCATCAGTCCATTCCTATAATTAATCAATGCGTTAGAGGTTGCAAGAAACGGACGTCCTAAAATAACAGGAAATGAATTACATGCTTCAACAGGTTCTGTGTCCAAGACAATAAAATCCACAGGATAAATGAATTACAATAAAATCCACAGGATAATTGAATTTATCGACTTGTACTAACACATCTTCAATTATTCCTCTAGGCACTTTTACAGATCTATCGGCAAGTAAAAGAGATATAGAAGTTGGTTTTAACTCACCTAGATTGCGACTTTGAAAAACTGAATATGGAAGTAAATTCACACTAGCACCAAGATCAAGTAAGGCTCTTTCAATTTTATGCTCTCCAATAAAGCAGGAAATTGTAGGACAACCAGGGACTTTATATTTCAAAGCATTATTTTTTTGAAGAATGGCACTTACTTGTTCCGCTAGAAAGGCTTTCTTTTTCACATTCAGTTTCCTCTTCACAGTGCATAGATCTTTCAAAAATTTAGCATAGGAAGGAACCTATTTCATAGCATCCAGCAAAGGTATATTGATCCTTACCTGTTTGAAAGTTTCAAAGATTTCAGAGTTTTATTGACTTTCCTTTGTTTGGTCATGGCATGAGGAAATGGAAGTGCTGGCGGTGAATCAGTCGTTTCTTTGCAATTTTCAGATTCAACCCCTTCCTTACCCTTAGAGATTGAATCATCATCTTTCTCATAAGGTTCAAGAGAGGGTTTTTCAATAACCTTACCACTGCGTAGAGTAGTGACTGATTTGACTTGATCCATGTGTTGGCTTCCGGAACTACTTGCATTTGCATTGTATTGCCCCTTGGGATTTTGTTATGGTTGAGATGGAAACTTACCTTTCTCTTGAAAATTGAGAGCAGATGTTAATTTTGCAAGAGTATCTTTAAAATCTGTCATGTTTTGAGCAAGTTGAGTATTGATTATCTCTTGCTTTTCAATGAATGCATGCAATGTTTCCTCAAGATTTCTTCTAGGAGGTGGAGCATAAGGAGGTGCATATCCATGAGAATTTTGAAAATTATGGTGTGCTTGAAACGGTGGTTGTGAAGTTTGTGCATTGTTGTTCTCATTCTTCCAACTAAAATTTGGGTGATTTCTCCAACCAGGGTTGTATGTTTAGGAGTATGGGTTGTGGTTGGCCATTTGAAAATTGTTTAAAGCATGGGCTTGTTCATGGAGACATTCCTTAAAAGAAGGCAAGGTTGGACAATCGTTGGTTGAGTGTTCATTTGTTTCACAGATTTGACACACAATGTTTTCAACAGATTTTAATTGACCACTCTTTTTCAATTCTACTGCCTCGACTTTTCTAGCTAAAGATGCAAACTTAGCTTGAAGGTCATGATCTTCCCTAAGGTTGTACATGCCTCCACTAGATGTGTGAGGTTGAGTTTTACTCGGTGCCTCATAAGTACCCACAGTGTCCCAATTTTGAGCATTTTCAGCTAACAAGTCTAAGTACTCCATTGCTTCATCAGGGTCTTTATCTTCAAAAGTTCCATTGCTCATCAATTCAACCATTTGCCTATCTTTAGGTGTTAACCCTTCATAGAAATGTGAAATCAATCTCCATGTTTCAAAATCATGATGAAGGCAAGTACTAAGCAAGTCTCGATACCTATCCCAACATTGGTAAAATGTTTCTCCTGGTTTTTGAGTGAAAGTGGCGATTTGTCTTTTGAAAGAGTTTGTTCTATGAGATGGGAAAAACTTCTTTAAAAACTGTTGTTGTATTTCATCCCAAGCACGAATGGATCCTGGTCTTAAATTTTGTAGCCATGTTTTAGCTTTATCTTTTAATGAAAAAGGAAAAAGCTTTAATCTGATGGTGTTCATGCTACAATTTAAATTATTATATGTGTTGCAGACCTCCTCAAATTCCCTTAAATGCAAGTATGGATTTTCCAATTCTAAGCCATGAAAAGAAGGTAAAAGTTGAATAATGCCTGATTTAAAATTAAAATGAGATGCATCGGGAGGAAAAACTATGCATGATGGTGCACTTGTTCTTGTGAAATTCATGTGGTCTTTAAGTGTTCTAGCACGGTTATTCTCATTATTCTCATTATGAAGTGATTGATTATCTTCTTCAGCCATATTTTCTGAAAATGATGAGGATACCCTACAAAGTCTACCACTTGATGTACGTGACCACACTCTCATGCACGTGTAGGAATAGAATAAAAGGAAGAAGAAAACAAAAGAAGAAGAAACAAGAGAAAAGAAATAAAGTTATATACAAGAAAAGTGAAAAGAGAAAATAAAATAACTACTATAATTTATACAAGAACTTACCTCCCCGGCAACGGCGCCAAAAACTTGACACGACTAAAAGATTGATGTCTTCTCCCAAGTGCAGGAGTGTCGAACTAATAAATAACCCGGCAAGACCGGGGTCGAACCACAGGGAGGTTAATTGCACAAATTATAAACAATAATAATAGCAATAACAATAATAATAATAATAATAATAATAATAATAATAATAATAATAATAATAATAATAATAATAATAATAATAATAATAATAATAATAATAATAATAATAATAATAATAATAATAATAATAATAATAATAATAATAAAGAAAGAGAAGAAGAAGAAGATGATGAGAACTTGAAGATGGAAAATTAATGTAAGGATTAAACAATAATAATAACAAATGTCAAGGTTAGAGATTCCACTAATGGTATGTCAAACAAGTATAGTATAAACTCTTATTATTCAATTGGAATCCACACACAAAGGAGGTTCCAATCAGATTATAGATTGTTAACATGATTACGTTAGTCATCTTATTCAATTAATGCTAATACTTGTAAATCTCGTCAAGCATTCATGATTATAACTTATGTTAACAACAAATCAAGTTCCTTTCATAGCTCAGGTGTCGGTTATACCATACATTATGGGCTATGAAAGTGCCAAGCATTTGTTGTACCAAGTGTTATACAACATAAATCAAGATTAATCATTTAACAAGCAAAGTATTAAAGAGTGAACAAGATAACAAATATAAAACATGTTAGTATCAAACATTAAAGTCCATATTAAGTTTACACTATACTTATTCTTACACCATTAGTGTAACCTTTTCACCTTGACATAACTAACTTAGCTAGACATAATGAAAGAAAGACCTTGACATAATAAACTTAGCTAAACATAATAAAAGAAAGAAAAATAAATAAACAAAACAAGAACATAAACAAGATAAAAGTTAACTAAGTAAAGGAAAAGAAATGAAAAGCATAAACTTAATATTAATGAAAGCAAAGCATAAACATTACAAAAAATACAAAGAGAGAAAGGAAGAGCATGATCTTAATCTGGAAACCAAGATGCCTAAATGCATGACAAATGATCTGGAGACCAAGATGCCTAAATGCATGGCAAATGCTTCCTTTTATAGACCAAAATTGGGAACTATTGATTTGATGACTAATTGATGAGTGGGTGGCCAACTCTTGACTTGGTGACAATCCTTATCTTCTCTTGTTTGCCTAAAATGTCATTGATAACATCAGAACTAGAACCACCATAAAAGTTGTAGTAAATTGTCTCAACTTTTCAAAAAAAAAAATGGAGGTCATTTGGAATTCTAAAACTCTAGATATGGCCAAAATACTGAACAGTGCTCGGGCTGGATGACAGATTCGGGCTTCTTTGTTGTTACTACAATTTGGACTTGAAAATGGCCTTTTTAGATCTTGGGCTCTATATCAAAGTTGTAGGCCTATGTCTTACCTTTCCATCCATATAAATTGGACCTAAATCTGAGATCTGTAGCTCCAGATATAACCCAATTACCAAACAGTGTTCCGGTTTGGATTGCACCGACATCTCTTTTCTAAGTTTGGCCATCTCTTTATCCTTGCAATTTAAGTTCTTCAAGTCATCAATCAATCCTTTCATTTATGTGATAGACCTGCATTAAAAATAGACATTTACCACAAATTATAGGTATCTTATATTATTAGATACATTATTATAAAACATATTTTAGTTAAGGAGTTATTGATACTTCAAGTGCAAAATGATGATATAAAACCATGATAAAAATGCACTTTTAAGTACTAATCAATTATTAGGGACTAATAATAAGCTGTTTATGGGGTGTGATTAGTACTTAAAAGTGCATTTTTATCAAGGTTTTATATCATCATTTTGCACTTGAAGTATCGATAACTCCTTAACTAAAACATATTTTATAATAACATATCTAATAATATAAGATATCTTTAATTTATGGTAAATGTTCATTTTATATGCAAGCCTATCACATCAATGAAAGGATTGATTGATGAATTTAAGAACTGCAATTGAAAGGATAAAGAGATGGCCAAACTTAGAAAAGAGATTCTGGTGTAGTCTAAAACAGAACATTATTTGATAATTGAGTCATATCTAGAGCTGTAGATCTCAGATTTAGATCTACTTTATATGGATGGAAAGGTAAGACATAGGCCTACAACTTTTATATGGAGCCTAAAATTCAAAAAGGCCATTTTCAAGTCCAAATTATAGCAACAATAAAGAAGTCTGAATCTGTTCTACAGCCTACGCACTGTTCATTGTTTGGCCCATATTTAAAGATCTAGAAGTCCAAATGACCTCCATGTTTTTTGCTAAAAAGCTGAGTCAATTTCCTATAATTTTTATGTTTTCAAGTGGTTCAAATTCTAATGTTATCAATGATGTTTTGGGCAAATAAGAGAAGATAAGGATTGTCACCAAATCAAAAGTTGGCTACCCACTCATCAATTAGTCATCAAATCAATAGTTCCTAATTTGGCCTATAAAAGAAGGCATTTGCCATGCATTTAGGCATCTTGGTCTCCAGATCAAGATCATGCAAAAGCTCTCTCTCTTTGTATTTTTATAATGCTTAAGTTTTTTTTTTTCATTAATATCTTGTTTATACCTTTCAATTCCTTTCCTTTACTTAGTTAACTTTTATCTTTTTTATTTTTTTATTTTGTTTATTTATTTTTCTTTCTTTCATTATGTTTAGTTAAGTTTATTATGTCAAGGTGAAAAGGTTACACTAATAAGCACAGTGTAAACTTAATATGGACTTTAATGTTTAATACTAAGATGTTTTGTATTTGTTATCTTGTTCACTATTTAATACTTTGCTTGTTAAATGACTAATCTAGATTTATGTTGTATAACATTTAGTACAACAAATACTTGACACTTTTATAACCCAACTGTATTGTATAACTTATACCTATGCTATGAAATGAACTTGATTTATTGTTAACATAAGTTATAATCATAAATGCCTAATAAGATTTACAAGTATTAGCATTAATCAAATAAGATAACTAATGTAATCATGTTAACAATTTAGAATCTGATTGAAACCTCCTTTGTGTGTGGTTTTCAATTGAATAATAAGAGTTTATACTATACTTGTTTGACATACCATTAGTGGATCCTCTAACCTTGACATTTGTTGTTATTATTGTTTAATCCTTATGTTAATTTTTCATCTCAAAGTTATCATCAACTTCTTCTTCTTCTTTTTTACTATTAGTACTACTACTACTACTACTACTACTACTACTACTACTATTGTTGTTGTTGTTGTTATGTATATTGTTGCATTATTGTTATCTATAATTTATACAATTAACCTCCATGTGGTTTGACCCCGATCTTGCCGGGTTATTTATTACTTCAACACTCTTGCACTTGGAAAAAGATAACAATCTTTTAGTCGTGTCAATGATTGATAAAAATCCTATCGACCTTAAGCTAAAAAACTCAGTATTCAAACCATACCAAGTTACTAAAACAAGCCAAGTACAAATTCAAGAAAATCAAATAGATTTTCTTAGAGCCATCAAAATACATTTACAAAACCTTGACTGGACAACCTTGACTGTCCCAAACACCCCTCAACAATCCAACCTTTCATCCTCTACAAATCAAGTTAATACTCTCCAAAATAACCATGTATCAACCTTCGATACAAATACTTTTCAAGATCAACCTCTTCAACTAAACAGACTCACCTGGCCAACTCCTAAAACAACCATTGCTCTAGACATATCCATATATACTAAACCAACTATCATTAGCCAACATAAATATAATGCATCTTCCCTCTATGAATGGCATATAGATTGCATGTCTGAATATAATATCCTAAATACCCTTCAACAAATAACTATGGCAGTCAATGCCTACAAAACCCAAACAGAAACCTCAAACAAAGCCATAGATGAATTTCTTATTGTAGGTTTCTCTGGCCAACTTAAAGGATGGTGGGATTACCATCTCATTGAAATAGACCACTTACATATTCTAAACTATGTACAAACCTATAAAGACCAAACACCTATGCTTGACTTTTCAAGAAACACCATCTAAGATGTTGTATCCACCCTTATCCTTACCATATCCTTACATTTTGTTGGAGATCCTTCTCATCTAAAAGAAAAAAATGTTGAACTTCTCTCCAACCTTCAGTGCAAGAAACTCAGTGACTTTCAGTGGTATAAAAATACTTTCCTTGTGTTATGCTTCGAAAAGATTCAAACTAGCCTTTTTGGAAAGAAAAATTCCTCGCAGGCTTACCGATTCTCTTAAGAGAAAAGGTTCGAAACAAAATCAAGGATACCTTTATAACCAAAACCATATAATATGACCAGCTTATATACGGTGAAATTGTGAGCTTCACACAAAAAGAAGGTCTTAAGATTTGCTAACATCTTAAACTCCAAAAACACCTAAAGTGGGAAATGAAATGTACCAGATAAGAACTTGGTAGTTTCTGTCACCCGAATTACTCTTGGCATTACAAAAAATGTCCCAATAGGCCTTTAGTGACTTCATATCTTAAACAGGTAGTATTTCCAAATCCCTTTCAAAACCCTAAGAAGGTCTTTCTACTTCAAAACCCCTCCTTTCTTTACAATAAACCAGTTTTCTAAAATCAAAATCCAAATATATTTTCAAAACTATTTTCCAAAATATATTAACTATGGAAGAAAGATTCTATCATGAAAACCCCTCTATTACTACTTCAAAAATTTTCCCTCCTAATTGGTACTACAAACCTTGAAATTTAGTCAAACCACAATCCTACTATGTCATCATCTTTAAGATTACTAATTTTATCAAATTCAAACACTTCAAACTACAATCTGATTACATTAAACTTGCCTATTCTATATGTATCATTCACAAAGTTACCCACCCTAAAGATTGGGGCAACCTTTACATCAACCTCTCTCCTTCCTTATGCACTTCCATACAAACCCTCAGGATTTTAATACTTCTTATATGTATTGAGATTACTAATAGCCATGGTTCAATGCCTTCCTCCTACAAAATCAAAACCATAACCATTCTAGGCTTTTCTACTTCCAAAGTACCATGAATACTACAAGCCTCCTCCTCCGGTTCCTCCAATGGTGGGACTACTATGGTTGTCATGTCAACTACCTCAAAGAACATCCACTGGTTGAAAATGGTTACCTCCATTTCAAAACTAATTTTCAACTAGACCCATTTGAAAGGAAGTTTTCTTCCCTTCTTATTTTTTGTACCAAATTTTTTGTTCCATGGGTATGTTCATGGTTCTATGATTATAATCTAGTACTTGTTCACAAATTCAAAATCAAATGGTGGGATTCCTTTGCAGCTGAGTCCAAAAGTTCCAAATTAACTATTATGGAATGGTTACAAAAACATCAAATGGATCTCATCATTGATCATCATCCTCAATCAAAGTTTCTAGCCCAAAAAGCTCAAGCAGCAGCTCTCCTTGTCTCTCCGAGAATAGAAGAGGAATACCTACAAATAGAATAAGGCATTATACAAAGCCAAGATCCAAAAATAGTCTTGTCCCACTCCAGCTCATCTAGCTCAATATCTCCTGCCATTTCCCTTGGAGATGATAATAAAGATGATTGTTTTGGTATCTTGCCCTATATTAAGCGACATTAAAAAAAAAGAAGGGTATTTTAGATTTTTTTAAGCCCATTCTCAGGCTCATCTGTTTAGAGCCCATATCTTTTCGACTCAATTGTTTTGAGTCCCTCTATTAAAAGCCCATTTGTTATAGACTTTTCTACAAATATTACCTGCTACTACAAACATACAAATTAGGTATCGATAACAAGAAGACAACAACTGGAAGTCCCATAAAAAACATGGGCATCTTCCATTTTTTCATCACCCAATAATGGCAGGCCATGCCATATAGGTTCACATGGGTTCTAAAGGAATCTTTAATAATGGTCGACAAAGCCACATGGGTTCACATAGGTTCTGAAAGAATCTCTGAACTTTTCAACAAGACGTTTTGGCCTCTTCCATGACAACATGTCTATAAAAGGATACTCATAAAACCTCAGAAGGCAGACTAATTTTTTCCTTAGAAAATTAGACTCTCCCTTGTAACCCATATCCTGTAGCCTATCTCCATTCTCCTCTGTAACCAATATCACCTGTATTGATTTACGGTACAAATTTAAGTAAGATTCTATTTTCATTATTTAAATTCTTGTTATATTTTTCATCATTTAGTATGCTCTGTATTTGATCAAGGATCTTGACATTGTTGGTCTTGCCTTATTCATTCACATTAGAAATTTATTTCTATTTGTTTTTATTTCTTTGTTTTATAATCAGTATATAGGTTGGAAACCTGTGACCCGATCTTTTAGATCATTCTCAGGTATAACAACGCTACGTATTGAACTTCGTTTTCTATATCTGGTATCAGAGCCTATTGGGATCTGGGTAGAAATGGTAACATAAAAGATAGACTTCTTAGAAAGAATAGAGACCATTAGACTATAGGTTTACAACTGAATTGTGCAAGTCTCGTTTGAGTTTTAGGGCAATAAATCTATATAGCTTACAACTTGTTTCCTAGTTTATCTTTCCTCTCTATTCTATTTTTCATAGGACTACTTCTATTTCAGCTTCCTCTGAATCCTCTAAAAGCATAAGAATTGTACAAAGTGAATAAATAACTATTGAAGATTTTATAAAAAACATTGATGATTGGAAAATTCCAATAATTTCTCAAACTCAAATTAATCAAAAATCTAAATATGGTATTTTCAAAACAAATTTTACTATCAAAACTGAAGAAAGAGATGTTCAGCTTACAAAACCTTTTGAAACCATTCAACTCCTCTCTTC
>NW_011502364.1:0-21535 GCF_000495115.2 Populus euphratica
AATGATGCACTTTGGAAACCCTAATAGGCAAGACTGGTCTTTAAGACTTAATGATGCACTTTGGGCTTATCGAACTGCTTATAAAACATCATTAGGTATGTCACCTTATAGACTAGTCTATGGGAAACTTTGTCACTTGCCTGTGGAACTTGAACATAAAGTTTATTGGGCTATTAAAATCTGGATGATGCTAGTCAACTACGAAAATTACAAATAACTAAGCTTGAGGAAATAAGAAATGATGCATATGAAAAATCAAGAATTCATAAAGCAAGAATCAAAGAGCTTGAACATGACTCTATTGAATTGGGTGATCCTGTATATAAAGATTGATTTTATTTTATTTTATTTTATTGTTTCTTTTTGAGTGATTTTTGCTAGTTTCTCTCACCCCGGTCAAATGGCGGATAACGGTACTCCGTGACTTAAGTCGGTTCTTTTAGTTTCCCACAATAACTGATATTTGTGTATATATTTGTGCAATTCTTTGAATCTCTCTTCCAATTCTCATTTGATAATGGACACTAATCTTGAAAAATTGAAAAAGTATTTTCCCGCTCTGCCTCAGAATGCGATTACAAAAATTTATCATGCTAGATGTGCAAGATTGAGATTGTTAATGAATCATGGAATTCCTAAAGATATTCGCTGGTTGATTGAAGCAAAGGTCCGATTATCAGGTGAGTCCTCTAATTCCTTCATTTCACACATGCCTGGAACAGGTAAAAGTACTTTTGCAAAGAAACATCGTGCAAAACGACTAGAAGTCTGTCATTGATGTGCTAGATGGACTTGTAATACACAATGTCATTCTTTAGAAATGATATCTATAAATCGTGAAGATAAAATACAATTCATTAAGGATGGCCTGAGTAAGGAGTCTTTAGATAATCTTCTATGGACTCTTGAGACGCATCCTAGTGGAGATGTGCATCGTGCAATTCATGATTTATGGCCACTATTTCATAAAGAACATGATCGACTTAGTCTTGGGAATCTGACTAAAAAAGACCCTGTTTGCCAGTTTTTAAGAAAACTAGATGGGAAGCCTATCCCCGACCCATAGAGGACATTTAAGCTATTCTTGGACGTAAAACCAAGGGAAGATGTGAGCCACAATCACAACTACCTGTACATACACATGCTTTTTCAAAAGTAAATAAATAAAAAAATAAAGAGAGAGAGAGAGAGAGTGTGTGTGAGACTCCAGCTGGCCTACATATAGGTGGTATGATTGCCTTTTTAATTTCTCATCTATAAAACCCTCTCTTCCTTCCTTTCATTTCTACTTAACCCATACATTCAACAACTACAGAAGTGTGTAGAAATGGCAAGTTCCTCAGGTCATCATATAAGAAATATTTGTGTTTTTGGTGGATCTAGTCCTGGGAAAGAAAAGTAGTTTTTAGAATCAGCAAATCATCTTGGTCAAGTGCTAGCTGGGAGAAAGATTCATTTAGTGTATGGGGGAGGCAGTCTTGGGTTAATGGGAGGTGTGTCAATAGCTGCATTTTTAGGAGGTAGTCAAGTTTTGGGGATCGTCCCCGAAGCTTTAGCACAAGGGGACATCATTGGAAAAATAATTGGAGAGGAACTTCAGGTCTCCACAATGTCAGCTCGAATGAATGCAATGTTTAACCATGTTGATGCTTTCATTGCTTTACCAGGTGGTCTAGGTACATTGGAAGAGATCTTTCATATTTTCTCTTGGGCTCAACTGCACATTCACCATAAGCCCATAAGTTTGTTAAATGTTAATGGTTATTATGATAAGTTGTTATCTTTTCTTGATCATGCTGTGGAACAGGAATTTCTAACATCTTCTACACGACAAATCATAATCTCTACTGCTACTGCTGAACAATTAATTGACCAACTACAATCCTTCATTCCTGTAATTGATCCTTCTACGAGTCGCATAAACTCAGTTGAAAATAACTCTATTGTTACACACACACACTTTAACATATGATTGTGGGTTGCATATTGGATTATTACATTATTTATGTTTTTTTCTTAAAGGTAACAACTAAGGGAAAGATATTGTATATAATAAAAAAAAAAGAAAAAAAAAGATAATAATAAAAATGTAGATAAGTTTGGTTTCGTAGCCTCCCTAACCTAAGCAATTAAGCCCGAAGGGGTGTTTTAACACCTAATACCCTAAAAGTGTCATTAAATTTTGTCATTCTGCGGCATGTTGGGGCCATTTCTCATCAAGAAAGGCAATTGTAAAAATTTTACAAAGTGGATTTTATTGGTCCACCATGTTGAAGGACTCACATGCATTCTACACGACTTGTGTGAATTGTCAAAAGTTGGGATCTATTTCAAAACGTCACATGATGCCTTTAAATCCTATTCTTGTCATTGAGATCTTTGACTGTTGGGGTATAGATTTCATGAGTCCATTTCCTCCATCATTTAGTTTCTTATACATATTAGTCGCAGTAGATTATGTTTCAAAATGGATAGAGGCAATTCCAAGTCGAAACAATGATCACAAAACAATGATAAAGTTTTTGAAAGAAAATATTTTGAGTCGATTTGGAATCCCTCGAGCCATAATAAGTGATGGTGGAACACATTTCTACAACAAGTCATTTGAATCTTTAATGAAGAAATATGGAATCACGCACAAAGTTGCCACCCCTTATCACCCTCAAACAAGTGGACAAGTAGAGCTTGTTAATAGGGAGATCAAACACATTTTGGAGAAAACAGTGAACCCTAAAAGGAAAGATTGGTCTTTAAGACTTAATGATGCACTTTCGGCTTATTGAACTGCTTATAAAACATCATTAGGTATGTCACCTTATAGACTAGTCTATGGAAAACCTTGTCACTTGCTTGTGGAACTTGAACATAAAGCTTATTGGGCTATTAAAGCTTTCAATTCAAATCTGGATGATGCTAGTCAACTGTGAAAATTACAAATAAATAAGCTTGAGGAAATAAGAAATGATGCATATGAAAATTCAAGAATTCATAAAGTAAGAATCAAAGAGTTTCATGATAAGAATATTCTAAGAAAAATATTCAATGTTGGTCAAAAAGTCTTACTTTATAATTCTCGACTACATTTATTTCCTGGAAAACTAAGATCAAGATGGAGCGGTCCTTTTATTGTGAAACATGTGTATCCATATGGGGCCTGTGATATCAAGAATCCAAAGAATGGCAATGTTTTCAAGGTAAATGGACATCGTTTGAAAGTTTATTTTGACAATTTTTCAGTTGAAAATAACTCTATTGAATTGGGTGATCCTGTATATAAAGATTGATTTTTTCTCATATTGTTTTTGTGTTTCTTTTTGAGTGATTTTTGTTAATTTCTCTCACCCCAGTCAAATGGTGGACAACGGTACTCCGTGACTTAAGTCGGTTCTTTCAATTTCCTATAATAACTGATATTTGTGTATATATTTGTGCAATTCTTTGAATCTCTCTTCCAATTCTCATTTGAAAATGGACACTAATCTTGAAAATTGAAAAAGTATTTTCCCGCTCTGCCACAAAATGCGATTACAAAAATTTACCGTGCTAGATGTATAAGATTGAGGTTGTTAATGAATCATGGAATTCCTAAAGATATTTGCTGGTTGATTGAAGCAAATGTCCGATTATCAGGTGAGTCCTCTAAGTCCTTCATTTCACACATACCTGGAACAGGTAAAAGCACTTTTGCAAAGAAATGTCGTGCAAAACGATTGAAAGTCTTTCATTGATGGGCCAGATGGACTTATAATGCACAATGTCGTTGTTTAGGAATGATATCTATAAACCGTGAAGATAAAATACAGTTCATTAAGGATGGCCTTAGTAAGGACTCTTTAGATAATCTGCTATTAACTCTTGAGACGCATCCTAGTGGAGATGTGCATCGTGCAATTCATGATTTATGACCACTATTTGATAAAGAACATGCTCGACTTAGTCTTGGGAATCTAACTAAAAAAGACTTTGTTTGCTAGTTTTTAAGAAAACTTGATGGGAAGCCTATCCTCGACCCATAAAGGGTGTCTAAGCCGTTCTTGGACGTAAAACCAAGAGAAGATGCGAGCCACAATCCCAACTACCTATATATACACATGCTTTTTCAAAAGTAAATAAATAAATAAAGAGAGAGAGTGTGTATGTGTGTGAGACTCCAGCTGGCCTACATATAGGTGGTATGATTGCCTTTTTAATTTCTCATCTATAAAATCCTCTCTTCCTTCCCTTCATTTCCACTCAACCCATATATTCATCAAATATAGAATTGTGTAGAAATGGCAAGTTCCTCAAGTCATCAAATAAAAAGTATTTGTATTTTCGATGGATCTAGTCCTGGGAAAGAAAAGGAGTTTTTAGAATCAACAAATCATCTTGGTCAGGTGATAGCTGAGAGAAAGATTCATTTAGTGTATGGGGGAGGCAGTCTTGGGTTAATGGGAGGTGTGTCAATAGCTGCATTTTTAGGAGGTAGTCAAGTTTTGGGGGTCGTCCCCGAAGCTTTAGCACAAGGGGACATCATTGGAAAAACAATTGGAGAGGAACTTCAGGTCTCCACAATGTCGGCTTGAATGAATGCAATGTTTAACCATGTTGATGCCTTCATTGTTTTACCAGGTGGTCTAGGTACATTGGAAGAGATCTTTCATATTTCCTCTTGGGCCCAACTACACATTCACCATAAACCCATAAGTTTGTTAAATGTTAATGGTTATTATGATAAGTTGTTGTCTTTTCTTGATCATGCTGTGGAACAGGAATTTCTAACATTTTCTGCAAGACAAATCATAATCTCTGCTGCTACTGCTGAACAAGTGATTGACCAACTACAATCTTTCATTCCTGTGATTGATCCCTCCATGAGTGGCATAAATTGGTCATCTAAGGAAAGCTGTAAAAAGCTTAAATTAGATTTGAGCCTTCATTTGTGAATCTTTGTGTCTTTTGGTTTTATTATTGTGTTTTGTTGTTTATTATATTTGTTTTAGTGTGTTTCAGGTTTGTCAGTGTTAATTATTTCAAGTGATATCTTCTATACTCTATCTTTCTACCTTAGAACATTAAGGACAATGTCTCATTTTGGTTGGGGGGAGAGGGTAGTAGATAAAAATAATAATAATAATAATAATAAATGTGTTTTCTATTTCATAAAGAATGTGCAAAATTGTTATTACTATGATGGCAGAGTAAAGGAGATCTTTTTATGACTCTTGAGACGCATCTTAGTAACCATTCTTAAGAAGGTCTATCATAATACTTCTTGAAATATTCAGATTTACAAACTCTCGCATTACTATCACTTAATTTTGCTCATATACTCATTTAACATGTATTCTTAAACCTTAATTTACACACACATTTTAACATATGATTGTGGGTTGCATAATGGTTTATTATATTATTTGAGTTCTTTTGTTAAAGGTAACAACTAAGAGAAAAGGGATAGCATATAATTAAAAAAAACAAAAAAATAAAAAAAAAACAAAAAAGAATGATGATAATAAAAATGTAGATAAGTTTGGTTTCGTAGCCTCCCTAACCTAAGCAATTAAGCCCGAAGGAGTGTTTTAACACCTAATACCCTAAAGTCAACTAACTTGGGAGCTATTGGCCCAACGCTTGTGATTAGTACTTAAAAGTGCATTTTTATGATGGTTTTATATCACCATTTTGCACTTGAAGTATCAATAACTCCTTAACTAAAATATGTTTTATAATAATGTATCTAATAATATAAGATACCTATAATTTATGATAAATGTCTATTTTTAATGCAGACCTATCACATAAATGAAAGGATTGATTGATGACTTGAAGAACTTAAATTGCAAGGATAAAGAGATGGCTAAACTTAGAAAAGAGATGTCGGTGCAATCTAAACCGGAACACTGCTTGGTAATTGGGTCATATCTAGAGCTATATAACTCAGATTTAGGTCCAATTTATATGGATGGAAAGGTAAGACATAGGCCTACAACTGTCATATGGAGCCCAAGATCTAAAAAGGTCATTATCAAGTCCAAATTGTAGCAACAACAAAGAAGCCCGAATCTGTCTTCCAGCCCGAGCACTGTTCGGTATTTTGGCCATATCTGGAGTTCTAGAAGTCCAAATGAGCTGAATTGTTTACACAAGAAAGCTGAGACAATTTCCTACAACTTTCATGTTTGCAACTGGCTCTAATTTTGACGTTATCAATGACGTTTTGGGCAGACAAGAGAAGATAAGGATTGTCACCAAGTCAAAAGTTGGCCACCCACTCATCAATTAGTCATCAAATCAATAGTTCCCATTTTTGGCCTATAAAAGGAGGCATTTGCCATCCATTTAGGCATCTTGGTTTCCAGATCAAGATCATGCTCTTGCTTTCTCTCTTTGTATTTTTTGTAATGTTTATGCTTTGCTTTCATTAATATCAAGTTTATGCCTTTCATTTCCTTTCCTTTACTTAGTTAACTTTTATGTTCTTATTTTGTTTATCTATTTTTCTTTCTTTCATTATGTCTAGCTAAGTTAATTATGTCAAGGTGAAAAGGTTACACTAATGGTGTGAGAATAAGTATAATGTAAACTTAATATGGACCTTAATGTTTGATACTAACATGATTTATATTTGTTATCTTGTTCACTCTTTAATACTTTGCTTGTTAAATGACTAATCTTGATTTATGTTGTATAACACTTGGTACAACAAATGCTTGGTACTTTCATAGCCCATAATGTATGGGAGAACCGACACCTGAGCTATGAAAGGAACTTGATTTATTGTTAACATAAGTTATAATCATGAATGCTTGACGAGATTTACAAGTGTTAGCATTAATTGAATAAGATGACTAATGTAATCATGTTACCAATATATAATCTGATTGGAACCTCCTTTGTGTGTGGTTTCCAATTCAATAATAAGAGTTTATACTATACTTATTTGATATACCATTAGTGGAACCTCTAACCTTGACATTTGTTATTATTAGTGCTTAATCCTTACTTTAATATTTCATCTCTAAGTTCTCATCATCATCATCTTCTTCTTCTTCTCTTTTATTATTATTATTGTTACTATTGTTGTTGTTATTATTGTTGTTTTATAATTGTTGTTTATAATTTGTACAATTAACCTCCCTGTGGTTCGACCCCGGTCTTGCCGGGTTATTTATTACTTCGACACTCCTGCACTTGGGAGAAGACATCAATCTTTTCGTCGTGTCAAGTTTTTGGCGCCGTTGCCGGGGAGGTAAGTTCTTGTATAAATTATAGTATTTATTTTATTTTCTCTTTTCACTCTTCTTGTATATAACTTTGTTTCTTTTCTTTTGTTTCTTTTTATTTTGTTTTCTTCCTCCTTCTTTTGCTTTCTTCTTCTTTTTATTTTATTTTATTCCTACACGTGCATGAGAGTGTGGTCACGTACATCAAGTGGTAGACTTTGTAGGATATCCTCATCATTTTCAGAAAATATGGCCGAAGAAGATAATCAATCACTTCAAAATGAGAATAATGAGAATAACCGTGCTAGAACACTTAGAGACCACATGAATCCCACAAGAACAAGTGCACCATCATGCATATTTTTTCCTCCTGATGCATCTCATTTTAATTTTAAACCAGGCATTATTCAACTTTTACCTTCTTTTCATGGCTTAGAATTGGAAAATCCGTACTTGCATTTAAGGGAATTTGAGGAGGTGTGCAACACATATAATAACTTAAATTGTAGCATGAACACCATCAGATTAAAGCTTTTTCCTTTTTCATTAAAAGATAAAGCTAAAACATGGCTACAAAATTTAAGACCAGGATCTATTCATGCTTGGGATGAAATGCAACAACAGTTTTTAAAGAAGTTTTTCCCATCTCATAGAACAAACTCTTTCAAAAGACAAATCACCACTTTCACTCAAAAACCAGGAGAAACATTTTACAAATGTTGGGATAGGTATCGAGACTTGCTTAGTACTTGCCCTCATCATGGTTTTGAAACATGGAGATTGGTTTCACATTTCTATGAAGGGTTAACACCTAAAGATAGGCAAATGGTTGAATTGATGTGCAATGGAACTTTTAAAGATAAAGACCCTGATGAAGCAATGGAGTACTTAGACTTGTTAGCTGAAAATGCTCAAAATTGGGACACTGCGGGTACTTATGAAGCACCGAGTAAAACTCAACCTCACACATCTAGTGGAGGCATGTACAACCTTAGGGAAGATCATGACCTTCAAGCCAAGTTTGCATCTTGAGCTAGAAAGGTCGAGGCACTAGAATTGAAAAAGAGGGGTCAATTAAAATCTGTTGAAAACATTGTGTGTCAAATCTGTGAAACAAATGAACACTCAACCAATGATTGTCCAACCTTGCCTTCTTTTAAGGAATGTCTCTATGAACAAGCCCATGCTTTAAACAATTTCCAAAGGCCCAACCATAACCCATACTCCCAAACATACAACCCTGGTTGGAGAAATCACCCTAATTTCAATTGGAAGAGTGAGAACAACAATGCACAAACTTCACAACCACCGTTTCAAGCACACCACAATTTCCAAAATTCTCATGGATATGCACCTCCTTATGCTCCACCTCCTAGAAGAAAGCTTGAGGAAACATTGCATGCATTCATTGAAAAGCAAGAGACAATCAATACTCAACTTGCTCAAAACATGACAGATTTTAAAGATACTCTTGCAAAATTAACATCTGCTCTTAGTTTCCAAGAGAAAGGTAAGTTTCCATCTCAACCACAACAAAATCTGAAGGGGCAATACAATGCAAATGCAAGTAGTTCCGAAAGCCAACACATGGATCAAGTCAAATCAGTCGCTACTCTGCGCAGTGGTAAGGTTATTGAAAAACCGTCTCTTAAACCTTATGAGAAAGATGATGAGTCAATGTTTGAGGGTAAGGAAGGGGTTGAATCTGAAAATTATAAAGAAACGACTGATTCACCACCAGCACTTCGATTTCCTCATGCCATGACCAAATAAAGGAAAGTCAATAACAACTCTGAAATTTTTGAAATTTTCAAATAGGTAAGAATCAATATACCTTTGTGGATGCTATTAAACAGGTTCCTTCCTATGTTAAATTTTTGAAAGATCTATGCACTGTGAAGAGGAAACTGATTGTGAAAAAGAAAGCCTTTCTAGCCGAACAAGTAAGTGCTATTCTTCAGAACAATAATGCTTTGAAATATAAAGACCCTGGTTGTCCTACAATTTCTTGCTTTATTGGAGAGCATAAAATTGAAAGAGCCTTACTTGATCTCGGTGCTAGTGTGAATTTACTTCCATATTCAGTTTTTCAGAGTCTCAATCTAGGTGAGTTAAAACCAACTTCTATATCTCTTTTACTTGCCGATAGATCCCAACTTCTATACTAGGTGAGTTAAAACCAACTTCTATAACTCTTTTACTTGCCGATAGATCTATAAAAGTGTCTAGAGGAATAATTGAAGATGTGTTAGTACAAGTTGATAAATTCATTTATCCTGTGGATTTTATTATCTTGGACACAGAACCTGTTGAAGCATGTAATTCATTTCCTGTTATTTTAGGACGTCCATTTCTTGCAACCTCTAACGCATTGATTAATTGTAGGAATGGACTGATGAAGCTATCATTTGGAAACATGACATTGGAGATGAATATTTTCAACATTTGAAAGCAACCTGGAGATGATAATGATTTACAAGAAGTAGATCATATTGACGAATTAGTTTATGATCAACTTGAATCTACTTTACAACTTGAATCTACTTTAGTAGATCATATTGACGAATTAGTTTATGATCAACTTGAATCTACTTTAAGTAAAAATGAGTTAGATGAATCTGAAGATTTGCAAATGATTTATTCTGAGGAAGAAATCATGGATGAAACAAGCACCGAAAATGTTGATGCGAATCTTTTGTCAACAGTGACAACAGATTCGACATCTGACATCACACCAATCGATGATTACTTTCCTAACAAATCCTTACTTTCTCTTAGTCCAATGCCTTGGTATGATAAAAATATCAATTTTCTTCCTTTAGGAGATTTGCCAGCTGATTGGAGTTCTCAAGATAAAGAAAAGTTTTTGAACGAAGTGAAGAATTTTTATTGTGATGACCCTAACTTATTCAAATATTGTCCTGATCAAATATTTCAAAGATTCATTCCCGACAATGAGGTAAGTAGTGTCATTAAACTTTGTCATTCTGAAGCATGTGGAAGTTATTTCTCGTCAAAAAGACAGCTGCAAAAATCTTTCAAAATGGATTTTATTGGCCCACCATGTTCAAGGACACGCATGCATTCTGCAAAACTTGTGAAATTGTCAAAAAGTTGATACTGGTCAAAAAGTTTTGTTTTATAATTCTCAACTCTATTCATTCCCTATAAAGCTAAGATCAAGATGGAGCAATCCTTATGGGGCCTGTGATATTGAGAATTCAATGAATGATAATGATTTTAAGGAAAATAGACATCGTTTGAAAACTTACTTTGATAATTTTCCTAGTGAAAATGAATCAACTGGTTGGAATGATCTTGTAGATAAAGGTTGATTATTTTGTTTTTCTCACATTGTTTTTGTGTTTCTTTTTGAGTGATTTTTGCTAGTTTCTCTCACTCGGGTCAAATGGCGGAAAACGGTACTCCATGACTTAAGTCGGTTCTTTCAATTTCCTATAATAACTGATATCTGTGTATATATTTGTGCAATTCTTTGAATCTCTCTTCCAATTCTCATTTGATAATGGACACTAATCTTGAAAAATTGAAAAAGTATTTTCCCGCTCTGCCTCAGAATGCGATTACAAAAATTTACCGTGCTAGATGTGCAAGATTGAGATTGTTAATGAATCATGGAATGCCTGAAGATATTCACTGGTTAATTGAAGCAAAGGTCCGATTATCAGGTGAGTCCTCTAATTCCTTCATTTCACACATGCCTGGAACAGATAAAAGCACTTTTGCAAAGAAACGTCGTGCAAAACGACTAGAAGTCTGTCATCGATGTGCTAGCTGGACTTGTAATGCACAATGTCATTCTTTAGGAATGGTATCTATAAACCGTAAAGATAAAATACAATTCATTAAGGATGGCCTGAGTAAGGAGTCTTTAGATAATCTTCTATTGACTCTTAAGACGCATCCTAGTGGAGATGTGCATCGTGCAATTCATGATTTATAGCCAATATTCCATAAGGAACATGCTCGACATAGTCTTGGGAATCTAACTAAAAAAGACCCTGTTTGCTAGTTTTTAAGAAAACTAGATGGGAAGCCTATCCCCGACCCATAAAGGGTGTTTAAGCCGTTCTTGGACGTAAAACCAAGGGAAGATGTGAGCCACAATCACAACTACCTGTACATACACATGCTTTTTCAGAAGTAAATAAATAAATAAATAAAGAGAGAGAGAGAGTGTGTTAGACTCCAGCTGGCCTACATAAAGGTGGTATGATTGCCTTTCTAATTTCCCATCTATAAAACCCTCTCTTCCTTCATTTCATTTCTATTCAACTCATACATTCAACAAATACAGAAGTGTGTAGAAATGACAAGTTCCTCAAGTCATCATATAAGAAATATTTGTGTTTTCTGTGGATCTAGTCCTGGGAAAGAAAAGGAGTTTTTAGAATCAGCAAATCATCTTGGTCAAGTGCTAGCTAAGAGAAAGATTCATTTAGTGTATGGGGCAGACAGTCTTGGGTTAATGGGAGGTATGTCAATAGCTGCACTTTTAGGAGGTAGTCAAGTTTTGGGGTCATCCCCGAAGCTTTAGCACAAGGGGACATCATTGGAAAAACAATTGGAGAGGAACTTCAGGTCTCCACAATGTCGGCTCGAATGAATGCAATGTTTAACCATGCTGATGCCTTCATTGCTTTACCAAGTGGTCTAGGTACATTGGAAGAGATCTTTCATATTTCCTCTTGGGCTCAACTGCACATTCACTATAAACCCATAGGTTTGTTAAATGTTAATGGTTATTATGATAAGTTGTTGTCTTTTCTTGATCATGCTGTGGAACAAGAATTTCTAACATCTTCTGCACGACAAATCATAATCTCTGCTGCTACTGCTGACACGATCAAAGAGTTGATGTCTTATCCCAAGTGCAGGAGTGTCAAAGTAAAATAACCCGGCAAGACCGGGGTCGAACCACAGGGAGGTGAATTATATAAATTACAAATAAAGAAAAAGATTTAAAGAGAATAATAACAGAAAAGGAGTTGAAGAAAGTTTTGGGATGTGATATTGATGTAAGGATTAAACAATAACAAAACATATGTCAAGGTTATAGGATTCACTAATGGTATTTCAAATAAATATAATATAAACTCTTTTTATTACTCAACTAGAAACCACACACAAAGGAGGTTCTAATCGGATGATTTCTCGTTATTAGCTCATTATAAATTACTAACATGATCATATTAATTATCTTATATAAGTAATACCATACTTATAAATATCATCAAGCATTCATGTTGCTAGTTTATGTTAACAACAAATCAAGTTTCTATCATAATAACGATTTCGGCCGAAAACTATGAAAGATCAAGCATTTGATGTACCAAATATTATACAACACAAATCTAAATTAAACATTTAATAAGCAAGGTATTAAGAATTAGTAAGATAAAAAGATAAAACATGTTAATAACAATCTTTCTTGGATATAAACATTTAAAGCTCATGTTGAGTTTATATTATACCTATTCTAACACCATTAGAGAAACCTTTTCACCTTGACATAATTAACTTAGCTAAACATTAAGAAGGAGAAAAACACAAATAAACCATATAAGAACATAAACATAATATAAGCTAACTAAGTATAGGAAAGGAAATGAAAGAGCATAAACAAGAGATTACTATAGCATAAAAGAAAACTTGAACATTACAAAGATATAGAGAGAAAGCAAGAAGATAACTTTGATCTGAAAATTAATATGACTAAATACATGGACAATGCCTCCTTTTATAGGCTAAGTTTCAGAACTATTGATTGATTGAAGAATTGGTGGGCATCCATTGATTTGGTGGCTGGTTTTTGACATTAATGGCTGCTGGTTTTTTGATATTGTGGGCTGATTTTTGATATTGTTGGCTGGCCAAAACATCATTGCTCACATCAGAATTATAGCCAACTGAATTGTGGAATCTGTGGGCAATTGTCTCAGCTTTCCATAAAAAAAAAACCAGAGCTCATTTGGACTTCTAGAACTCAAGATATGAGCCAAAAACCGAATAGTGCTTGAGCTGCAGGACAGCTTCCGACGTCTTCGTTGTTGCTAAGATTTGGGCTTGAAAACGGCAGAACTGAGTCTTTGACTTCATATGAAAGTTGTAGGTCTATGTCTTACCTTTCCATCGATATAAAATGGACCTAAATCTGATATCTACAGCTCCAGATATGATCAAATTACTGAACGGTGTTCGAGTTTGGAATGCACCAGCAACACTTTGCTAAGTTTGGCCTTCTTTTTATCCTTTCAATTTCAATCCTTAAACTCATCAATCAATCCTTTTATTTATGTGATAGACCTGCATTTAGGATGAACATTTACCATGAATTAAAGGTATATTATATTTTTAGACTTGCTAATATAAAACATGCTTTTGTTAGGGAATTTAATGATACTTTAGGTGCAATATGATGACATAAATCCTTAATGAGAATGCACTTTTAAGTACTAATCAACTGCTGAACAATTGATTGACCAACTACAATCCTTCATTCCTGTAATTGATCCTTCCATGAGTCGCATAAATTGGTCAACTAAGGAAAGCCGTAAAAAGCTTAGATTGAATTTGAGCCTTCATTTGTGAATTTTTGTGTCTTTTGGTTTTATTATTGTGTTTTGTTATTTCTTATTTTTGTTTCAGTGTGTTTCAGGTTTTGTCAGTGTTTGTTATTTCAGGTGATATCTTCTATACTCTATCTTTCTACCTTAAAACATTGAGGACAATGTCTCGTTTTGGTTGGGGGGAGAGGGTAGTAGTTGATAAAAAAAAAATTGTTTTTCATTTCATAAAGCATGTGCATAATTGTTGTTACTAGGATGGCAGAGTAAAGGAGTTCTTTTGTTAAAGTGACTCTTGAGACGCTGAGCTTTTTTATTAAAGTGACTCTTGAGACGCATCTTAGTAACCATTCTTAACAAGGTCTATTATAATACTTCTTGAAATATTCAGGTTTACAAACTCTCGCATTGTTATCACTTAATTCTGCTCATATACTTATTTAACATGTATTCTTAAACCTTAATTTACACACACACTTAATTTACACACACATATTTTAACATATGATTATGGGTTGCATATTGGATTATTACACTATTTATGTTCTTTTGTTAAAGGTAACCACTAAGGGAAAGGGATTGTATATAATTAAAAAAAAAGAAAAAAAAGAAAAAAAATGATGATAATAATAAAAATGTAGATAAGTTTGGTTTCGTAGCCTCCCTAACCTAAGCAATTAAGCCCGAAGGGGTGTTTTAACACCTAATACCCTAAAGTCAACGGGTGTTTTAATTGGTTTCGTAGCCTCCCTAACCTAAGCAATTAAGCCCGAAGGGGTGTTTTAATACCTAATACCCTAAAGTCAACTGACTTGGGAGCTATTGGCCCAACGCTTATTACATGGGTTGAGGAGAAAAGCTTAAGGAAATCAAACATTGCACTATCTACATATCAGTATCTGTGACCCGAGTTACTAAGTTCGTAGGGGTGTCTTAACACCTAATGTCCTAAGACCAACTGGTCTGGGAGTCATTAGTGAAAGCTCGTTACATGGGTTAATAATGCATGGTGTTTTTAAATTATATGTATATATATTTAAAAAAAACAAGAAAAAAAAAAAGAAAAAAATAATAATCCCAACCCAAGGATGTTAACCTTAAACATTAGAACAAAAATTTTGTTTTCTTCCAAGAAAAGCCCCATAATTATGTGTTGATACATTGAACACAAAAGAAAGGTTTGTGAATATCTTGTGGAATTTCCAATTTTTTTTTTATTTTAACGCTTTGATTACTAGGGACTGGTAATAAGCTGATTGGGGGGTGTGATTAGTACTTAAAAGTGCATTTTTATCATGGTTTTATATCATCATTTTGCACTTGAAGTATCAATAACTCCTTAACTAAAGCATGATATATAATAATATATCTAATAATATAAGATACCTTTAATGGGTGGTAAATGATCGTGTTAAATGCAGGCCTATCACATAAATGAAAGGATTGATTGATGACTTTAAGAACTTAAATTGCAAGGGCAAAAAGATGACCAAAATTAGAAAAGAGATGTCGATGCAATCCAAACCGGAACACTGTTCAGTAATTGGGTTATATCTGGAGCTATAGATCTCAGATTTAGGTCTATTTTATATGGCTGAAAAGGTAAGACATAGACCTATAACTTTCATATGGAGCCCAAGATCTAAAAAGGCCATTTTCAAGTCCAATTGTAGCAACAACAAAGAAGTCCGAATCTGTCCTCCAGCCCGAGCACTGTTCAGTATTTTGGCCATATTTGGAGTTCTAGAAGTCGAAATGAGCTGAAGTTTTTACACAAGAAAGCTGAGACAATTGCCTACAACTTTCATGTTTTCAAGTTGCTCTAATTTTGATGTTTCAATGACGTTTTGGGTAGACAAGAGAAGATAAGGATTGTCAATAACCGACTTGTTTGGCTTGAGTAATAAGGGATTTAGAGCTTGTGTGTAGGCAACATATACCTTTATATATTTCTTTTAAAAAACAAGTGCTTTCTTTCAGGGATAACCACTTTAGTAATGTAGTTTAGATAGATCATAAATATAATACACTATTAATTATACAATACCTCATTGCTTGCTCAATCAAATGAGTGATTTCATTTTGAGGGTGACTCCTCACTAAGCAAATAATGTATAATTGGGGTCCTTCAATCTTCCTCAATGCTAATGAGAAGAACCACCAACTCCCACCAACTCCTTTTCACCTATACTAGGTTTCTTTAAAACTTCAACCCAGATATTTGTACGGATGTTGACAGGATTTGAACTTGCTAACTTTGACAAGAGGTCTTGCCAATGATTATCTTTCATTGGAATACAAGTGATTGAAATATTTTTGTCTCTAACTTCCAAATATGGTTAAACTTTCTAAAGTTAGCATTGCATGATTGACTCTTTAGCTTTATACCCTTCTTGGCATTGAATAGCCACCAACTATGAGTCACTATAAACATGAAGTGAGTATGCATTCAAAGTCTCTACAAGGTGTAATCCTGCTAGAAGAGATTCATAATTTGATATATTATTCATAGCTAAGAACTCAAAGCAGACTTCATATTCAATTACTTGTTCTTCAAGATTGTTGAGCATAATTTTGGCTCCACTTCTATTGATTAGAAAGGCCATCAACATATAGTTTTCAGGTAGAGATCATCAGAGGGTGTTCTACTAGGGCTTTTGATTTAGCAAAAAAAATTGTTAAAGGTGAGGATTCAAATGTCTCAATGAGACTTTTAAAAGAACATTCAACAATAAAGTCTACCAAAACTTGATTCTTTATAGCTTGTTGGAGTTTGTACTAAAAGCCAAACACTTCTAATTCAATGGTATATGGAGGATGCATTCACAAAGGTTGATATGTTAAAAATATGACTTTGTGAGCTTGTAAGTATAGTTTTGACTTTCAAGAGGTGCGTATCAAAGCAAGGGCCTTCTTATCCACTTTTAGATATCTTGTTTTAGCATCATAAAGAGTGAGGCTGAATTAGTAAATTGGATGTTATGTTCCTTCACCCTTTTTTACCAAAATAGAGCTTACAACTATATTTGCCACCCCTAGGTAAAAAAAGAGATTTTCATTCTTCTTTGGTTGAGAAAAGATCTTGAGAGATGAAAGATAAATTTCAAGCTTCTTAAAATCTTTTTGTTAATTCGAAGTCCACTCAAAATTAGTTATGTTTATCAATGTCTTGAAGAATAGGAGGGTATGCTTCAAAAAACAAGTAATGAATTGATTAAGAGTATCAAATCTCCTTGTAAGATGTAGAACTTCACTAACCAATGAATCATGCTTAATATGGATTGAATCTTTTTTGGATTAGGCTCAATTCTCTTATTGCTCAATAGGAAACCCATAAATGTCTCTCCTTTGATGGCAAAAACACACTTGGAAAGGTCGAGTTTCATCTAGTGATGACTCAATATAAAAAAGACTTTTTCTAGGTCCTCTTTACTAATATGTCATTAATATATCCCTCTATAATCCTTTCAAGTTGATTCTTGAGTATTTTATTCACCATCTTTTGGTAAGTAGCTCCAACATTCCTTAACCCAAAAGAGATAATTGTATAACAAAATGCCCCCTTTTTAGTTGTCAAAGTTGTTTTTTCCTTATTTGCTAACTAGGTAGGGTATATCACTTCTCTAATATAGCTAGCATCTAGGAGCTTATCCACCTCTTGTGTTATTTCTTTATGTTTTTCAACCCTAAAATTCCTTTTTTTTCAGCGAACTAGATGAATAGTTACAATTTAAGGTCTGATTCTTGGCACTTTAGAAATGCTAGACAAGTACTAGGGGTTAGTTTTTCCATTTAGACAAGTATAAGAGCATTTCCTCAAGGTCTATCCAAGATGAAAACTATCTATTAGACATCATTAATGAAGGACAAGTATCCCTTACACGTTATTAATAAGATGATAAATGTGGTAAATCCTTTGAGAGATCTTTTATACATTTATTAATGTAGGGAAATGATTATTCCTTACATAAATAGTTCATGTAAATAATATGAATATAAAACTTTATGGGTTTAATATAGATCTTTAAGTCCAACTAGGTTTGACGTATAGCCAAACTTAGAAAAAATAGATCTGACAGCTTATTAAATTCCTTATGACTGAACCTCAAATATATTGAACCTACTTTTTTACTGGATTAATAGTGATTCAGGTTCAATTAATAGCTGAATCTACACATATTAGGTTTAATATTTTATCAAATTGATGATAATTTGAGTTCAATTCATGGCTGAATCTAAATATGTTGAGTTTAGTTTGGATTAACACTCTATTTATAGATTTGGAGTCTTTTGAATACCAAAATATTAAATAGAAAAAACCTACTCATCGCAATACAGTACCACCATCTCATTGTTGATCTACAATCAAATGATCAGAGTCCTGAGCTAAAGAAGTTGCTTGGGCTATGTGAAAGTAATCAACGTGAAAGGTGAAATGAGTTTCGAATACTAAAAGGGCTGCTTCGAGGAATGTCGCAAATTTAAAGTAGATTCTAGTACCGTAGTAACTTTTTGTTACCTCAAATTTAACACTAAGGACAAATATAAATGTTGGTAATTGCTTTCTAGCTTTATGCATATGAATTACAAGTGTGGTTGTCATGTCTACTTCAATATACAGAACGGCTTCAAGACGCCAAAAGCAAATATTGGGTCTCACATCATGATGGAGATTATCACTCTTCTCCTCCTCTGCTTTCATAAGAAGTGAAGAAATTAAAATAAAAAAGAAAACAGAAAAGAAATTGATATTTGTTGATATACATGATTATGACCAGAAGTGCAAACACTAAACGCCATTGAATATTTTTTGCCCTGGCGATAGGATATTCTTTGGATCGTATTTTGCTTTCCTCTCTCGAAAAGTTGTCCATTTTGAGCCAAAATGCTTAATCCATTCTTCTATGGTTGTATAATCAGCAAGATATTTCACAATCTTGATACCAGCTTCTTCACAAAATTTAATAATTGCTTTATTTTGATCTTCGTAGACCTGCCAATTATCAATCCCACCTGTATGCAAGAACGATGTTGTATAAAAGATGTCTTCATCTGGTATAACTGCAGACAACTGAGCATCCCATCTGAAATTTTAAGGAAAACTTTTATTACTGTTGATGTAATTTATATATATATATATATACACACGTTTTTTTTTTAGGATACTATTACAGGGTACTTACTTGTGTCGGTTCAAAGGGTAAAAGAGGACAGGTCCTGTGGTGATGTTTCTTTTAAGAACAATATCTCTCAAGACACCTACATTGAAATCTGAAATTCGAGATTTGGGAATAAATAGATTTTGCCATGGATGTGTCTGTGATTCATTCTCAGCATTTGGGACTCTCGTCAGAAATTCTTGATGGGAGACAAATTTTGCATCGATGAAACCAGGAACATGAGCGAAGTGTTTGAATACTTCTTGTAAATCCTATAAGAAAACAATGGCCAGATTCATTATTAAACTAATGTATGTAAGAGAAATACATATTTTACTTGTTGATAGTGACTACTAACTTATTCATTTTTCTTTTTGAAAAATACGTTCACAAGAAAATACATATTTTTAACTTGAACTACGTGTAAAATGTCAACTGATATCTAGTTTATATAATATTCGTTGCATAAAATAGAATATCGATTAGACTGAAAACTTGTCATTTCGTTTTAAAAATATGTTGAGTAACATTAACATCTTTTGAAATATCATGAAATTACATAGACATCTTTCAAATGTGAAAATGTTTTTGTCAAACTTTCGAGAGATCATGTAATTAACCTTATAGAATGTACTATATAGATAGAGATATAATTATTAATATGATGGTGAACTTGATTACCTGGTCTATTTCACTCTCTATATCTTCTATGAAGTAGTACTTGGTAAGCTCTAGACAGTAGATGATACCATATGTTTTAACCAAGGACATAATTTGAGGGAGCTGAGTTGGATGAAAAAAGGAGGTTATCCACTCAGTTGGAGTGCCATTATCCAACACAAGTGAACCTTCCAAATAATTGGCTACATCTCTGTGGCCACCCCTAACTATTCTTTCTTGGTCTCTGATAAAATCAGAGAAATTACTGTAAAATGCTCGAGACCACCTAACCTGCAATTGAAAATCCCCACATGTCAGGCACAACATATGAACATTTTGTTAAAAAGGCTGTACAAATTGTTGGAGCTAATTAATAGTTTATTCCTATATTTAAGATTTGATCGAAATATTCAAATTGTTGGAAACTTTTTAAATTCAGCATGCCTGTCTCTTTCTTTCTTTGAGTTTAGCACCATTATTAGGCATGTAACCAGATGTCAAAACATTCATTCATGCTTAATTGAAAAATTGTTAATGGGAGAGAGAGCGAAGCACAACTCCCTAGCTTTGTATAATTACTTTTGTTGGTGCCGACCTTAAAGCAATCCTTGCTCTAGTTATAATCCCAAATTGGCCTAAACCTCCCAGAACAGAATCAAATAGATCTGAATTATTTCTTTTAGAGCAGGTCACAAGCTCCCCTTTTCCTGAATCAAGAAAAAACACAATGCTATCAAGTAAACCCACTTTTCTTTTCTTCTTTTTAGGCCTATTTCTTACTGAAAAAACAAAGTGAAGATATATTCAAGGGAAACATACCAGTTATAACATCTAGTTCATAAACATTGCTAATCTGAGGACCATGCAGAAATGTTTGCCCACTGATTCCAGCATTAGAAAGCGTACCACCAACACTTAGGTACAAAAAGTCGGTCCACGACACAGGTGAAAGTCCCTGTGCTGCGGTGGTGTGTAACACATCAATCCATAATTGCTCACCTCCAACATCAGCGAATAAATGGTTTCTAGAAACCCTAATTTTGATCCCAGTTTTATTTTCTCTCAAACTTTTCATATCCACTACTACCCCATCACGAGCCATGTCCTGTCCATTAACAGAATGGCCATTTCCCCTAACAGATATACCAAAAGGAATGGGACAATTGTATGAGGATTTTACTAGTCTTTGAATATCTTCAATGGACGATGGATAAAGAACAGCAGCTGGTTCGCTATGGACTATGTTACCGTAATCAGTAGATGCTGAATCTATGGCTACTGGATCAACATGAAGCTTAGTTGCTAGTTCAGGTGGTAGTGGGCATGTCAACGCATTTGATTTTCCTACGGTGCACAAAAAATATGTTACTAGCAACATAACTATGAGATGGATTGGAGGTGAAGGACTTTTCGCCATAATTTTAATTTTTTGAAAAAAATCAAGGAGATGAGAGGAGGACAAGGCTCGAGGATGGTGGTGATTAGTGAAGACGAAAGGAGGGGTGTGCGTGTGCATTTATAGTTGGCCATTGTTGGTTTTGCTTAATTGACAAATCTTTGAAACATCCTAAATTCTACAGGCATGCCGTATTTTATTGCTTTTGTAGATTTGTCTAAATAATTAAAAAACTTACAAGGTCATCAACCTCGTAGTGGTTTCTTTACGTCTCTCACGGGATGGATTGACTTTTTCTGTCAACATATTTTATTTTGTTGGCGGAGGAGGGCGGCGGGGGAAGATTGACTTTTTCTGTCAACATATTTTATTTTGTTGGCGGAGGAGGGCGGCGGGGGAAGGGGGAGGATGAGTTGACTTGGAATGTTAATTTATTTTATTCTTTTTTTTTTTTTTACATGGGGTGTCCGGGCCAGCTTACGCGCACCACGACTAATCCTCACGGCCCACTGAACACCCTGCAAACCC
>NW_011500131.1:0-9296 GCF_000495115.2 Populus euphratica
ATAATATTCAAAACTAATTTTTTAAATAAAATATAATTAATAAAAATATTTTTTTATTATTCATGTAACAGTGTAAATGAATAAATTCACTTAATTGTTCACGTGTTTCCTTTTATATATATAGTCAATTAATTCATTCTACATTGTTCACTTAATAAAAGTTAATTTACTGTGCACTGTTAACTTAAACAAAAGTGAATTGTCCTAGCAAAGCAGGTGTAAGATGTTTTTTTTCAAAAAATCATGTTTTTTTTTTAATACTTTTCATATTTTAAATATATTAATACTTTAACCAAACATAATTTTTTTTATGATTTTTTCAAAACATAACCGCTGAAATGTAAACAAACACACTACAAGAAAGATCTGTCCCCTCACTAAACTTTCAAAGTTTAAATCAATTTGGGGTTAATTGAATTATTCCAAATATATCAAACTAGCGTGAGGTTTAATTTTTATTTTTTCAAGAATTGATGTGAAATTCGGAAATCTTAGTAGCCAAGGAACAAATATATATCCACACTTCAACTATTATACAGACTTCAAATATCCCACATCTTGGTTCAAAATCAGCTATGTGGTGCTGCATCACGATGAACGAGCAAAGAAATAACAAAGTCGCAAAGATACTATCACAGTACGTTAAAGGACAGGAATGCGTACCGAACAATCCAGCTCAAAATCACTCTATTTTTTTAATTTTTTATGGATCAATCTATCGCATCTTTAAAATATAGAAAACAAATCTAAAATCCAAGTGTACTTGATCCCGCGTATCTGTGTTTAACGTGGTGCATGTGGAAAGTGTAGCTTTACCATATATGCTACTAAATTAAGGTTTAATATTACCCCACAAATAAATTAATGATTAGGCATATGCTTGAAAATGAGGGCTCCTTACGCGCTGCAAAATAAAATCGTGAGGTTCAACTTGGAGGGACTATATTTCCATAGATTTCGAGGGTCTAGACTAGACTCTCTTCTCCCAAATAAAATCACAAAAATAATTTATTTAATATTAAAAAAACATCTTTTATATATATATATATGAGTTTATAATCCCAAATATTAAATAGAAATAATGTAAAAGCTCCAAAATTAATTGCAAAGTGGTCCTTATATAATAACATATCCTCAAAAATTTGAAAGATAATTAAACTAAGATGTATTTATCAAAACACAAAAAAGAAATAAAATAAAAAATAAATAAAATTTTTAAGAAATAGGTTAGGACGTGTTTTCCACACATATCCTTAGCTAAAAACAACAAGACTTAAATTTTTTTAAAAAAACATAGTTTTTAAATACATCTTAAAAGTCCAAAAACAGAATTTTTTTTCTTTGATAAATTTTGATCAAGCCGAATATAGCTTTAAGTCTTCAAAAGCTCAGCCTAGCAACATGAAATGGGCTTTATAATAAGAACCAAAACCCAAAAACACTACCAGTATTATTTGCAAATATGGTAATTGGTCACAAAATAAAAAAATGTAATCTTTTACGCAAGACATTCTTATACGTAAGTCCAAACCCAAGTTTATATTGTAGCCTAGCCTCTTGCCAAGATAATTAATCCAACTCATTCTCGAACATAAGTTATCAGCCCATCAAGCAAAACTGAGCTCGTGTCTGCAAACATTGAAAACGTGAACCACAACAATGACGAGGAGATTTGCACACTGATCTCAACCAGAACTTATAGCCCCTTCAACTTTTCAAACCCAGAAGCATGAAGTTTCAAGCAAAACAAAGATTAAGACATATTCATGTTTTTTTTTTTATTAGCTTCATAACTAACAGAAATTAGAAGAAGAAAAAAACCAATGAAAAGGGTAAGTAAGCATATAAATCAAAAAGATCCAGCAACCAAGTTTTGAAACAGAAGCTAATCCCATCATGAGATTTACCAAAAAAAATCTATCATTAATCCATTTTCAACAGAGGATATATAAGTATAAATTCATACACAGTGCACATGAGAAAACAAAGCAATATTACAAACAGATCCATAACCATATACACATATCGAAGACATGTCATGTAAAAAAAAAAAAAACAAACTTGCATATTACTGCCAATATCCTTTTTTCATCTTTAATAGGATAGATTCACAAAACAATCATTAATGAAGATAAACAATGGAAGTGTTCACGCATAAACAAATGAATATTATGGATATTCAAGACAAAATAATGACATGCCATTATGGGCTATGTCAAGACGAGGTTCATGAGATTTACACCTTAACTGGCAGCAAGGAGAAGGCTTTCCAAAACCTCAGTAATAAGGATGGTATCTTGAAAACAAATTATGCGAGTCCACGACCAAGCAAAGTTCTTGAGATCTTTGGTTGCTACGAAGCGGCTCCAAATTAATGTGTAAACCTAATGCAAGATCCGTAACGCAGTGAAGACTTGATGATTCTCGTACCAATTACATTGACGAAGCTCCTTGGTTTAGGGGCTTAATGTCAACTTCCATAAGAGCAATCTGGATGTGAATGTTGATTGAATATATGCTGAAAGGATTTTTGATGTTCTCAAATACAGGTGATATCCTTTCAATCAAATACCTCAAATACCTAGAACTCCCTCTAAAAGCTAATCTAAATAGGATCTTTACTTGGAAACCTATTCTCTCGTAATTTGAGGGAGACTCAGTTCTTGGAAGGGAAGGCTATTATCAATAGCAAGAAGTGCAATTCTGATCAAAAGTATAACTTTGTGAAACCTCTTTATTACATGTCCATCTTCTGCATCCTAAAGGCAATGGCTCATAAGATCACATCTATGCAGTCTTGTTTTTTGTCAGGCGGGAGTATTGATAATAGAAAAATTCACATATTAGCTTGGAAAACAGTAGTGAAAGAAAAAGATAGGGAAGGTTTTGGTATTGGGATTATATTAGTAAAAAATTAAAGCTCTCATCTTTAAGTGGATTTGAAAATTGAGAAGCGATGAGAAAGCTAGTTGGGCAAATTTCATTAAGAAAAAATACAGACTAAAGTTCATCAATAAGATGCCCCAATTTAGGAAAACACTCTTAGGAATTTGGTGAGGTATTTGCTCTATAATTAATATTTAAAAATACATTTTTATTAAGGTTTTATATCATTATATTACATATAAAGTATCGCTAAATTTCCTAACTTAAGCATGTTTTATAATAACAAGTTTGATAATATAAGATATCTTTAATTTATGGTAAATGTTTTTTTCAAATGCAGGCATGTTTTACAATTCAAATGATTGATTAATTTGTTTAACTATTGAGTATAAAAAGATAAAGAAAGGGTTAAGTTTAGAAAAGAGATGCTGATTTAATTTAAATTGAAACACCATTCAATCATTGGGTCATATCTAGAGTTATAGATCTTGGATTCCATTTTGGTTTACATGGCTAGAAAGTTAAGACATAGGTCTAAAACTTTCATTAAGAGTCCAAGATTTAAAAAGACTGTTTTCAAGTTCAAATTATAGCAACAACGAAGAAGTCAAAATTTGTCCTACACTCCAGACAATATTGAGTGTTCAGTCCATATCTCAAGTTCTATAAATCTAAATTCATCAATTCATTTTTTGTTGGGAAGATGAGATAATTTTTCAGAAATTTCATAAAAACCATCTATTTAAATTCTGATATTATCAATGATGTTTTATTCAGACAAGAAGATAAAGACTGTCACAAAATCAATAGGTGGGCTACTCACTCAACAATTAGTCATAAATTCAATAGTTTTGAATTTTGGCATATAAAAGGAGGCATTTATCATATATTTAGGCATCTTGGTTTTCAGATCAATATCGTTTCCTTATTTGCTTTCTTTCTTTGTAGTTTTAATGTTTTAGTTTTATTTTATATTATAGTTTCATTAATATCTTGTTTATGCCTTTTATTTTCTTTACTATACTTATATAATTATGTTCTTATCTTATTTATTTATGTTTCTCTTCTTCATAATGTTTAGATAGGTTTAATATGTTAAAGTGAAAAAGTTTCACTAATGGTGTTAGGATATGTATAATATAAAGTCAATATGGACTTTAATGATTGGTTGAAGGATTATGTGTTGAAATGGATAGTTTCAATGTGTGTATTCTACTGGAATTATTGAAAGATATATGTTATAATTGATGGTTTCAATGTGTGTGTTCTGCAGCAAAATAGTAATTCACTGCCGAAATTGAGTCTTCTACAGTGAATTAGAATTTGCTACCGAATTGTGTGTTTTGCAGCAAAATTTTGATTCGCTTCTGAAAATGTGTCAGCCGCAGCAAATTAACATTCGTTACCGAAACCAAATCTTTTGCAGTGAATCAGCATTCGCTGCAGAATTGTGTGTTCTGCAGTAAAATTGCGATTCGCTATCGAAACTATGTTAGCTACAGCGAATTAGCATTCATTGCCGAAATTGAGTCTTTTGCAGCGAATTAGAATTAGCTGTCGAATTGTGTGTTCTGCAGTGAAATTTTGATTCGCTGATGAAAATGTGTCGGCTGCAGCGAATTAGCATTCACTGTCAAAACCGAGTATTCTGCAGCAAATTAGCATTCGCTGTCGAATTATGTGTTCCGCAGCGAAATTACAATTCGCTACTGAAATTGTGTCGGTTGCAATGAATTAGCATTCACTACTGAAATTGAGTCTTCTATAGCGAATTAGAATTCGCTGCCGAAGTCTGTGTTCTACAGCGAAATTTTGATTCTCTGCCGAAACTGTGTCAGCTGCAGCAAATTAGGATTCGCTGCCGAAACCGAGTCTTTTGTAACGAACCAGCATTTACTGCTGAATTGTGTGTTCTGCAGCGAAATTGTGATTCGCTGCTGAAACTATGTCGACTGTAGTGAATTAGTATTCGCTGTTGAAATTGAGTCTTCTACAATGAATTAGCTTTCGCTACCGAATTGTGTGTTCTACAATGAAATTACTATTCACCGCCGAAACTGTGCCAGCTGCAGCGAATCACTGCTGAAGTTGAGTTGTTTACAGCAAATTAGCATTTGCTGCTAAATTTCATGTTCTACAGAGAATTTGTGATTCGCTACCGAAGTTGAGATAGCTGCAACGAAATTGTGACTCGCTGTCAAAACTGAGTTGTCTGCTACGATTTAGCATTTGCTGCCAAAATTGTGGTGCCAGCACCAAAACAGTTTTCGCTGCTGAATTGGCTGCTGGCAGCGAACCAGTTCTCGTTGCCGATTTCTACCATAAGCCTTCTAGGCAGAAATGACTTAAATGCTAGTAACAATTTCATGGTATGATGGTGTAAAATGTGGAACACTTGAATGTGAACATATGAACTTTTGAAATAAGTGTGGTGACGAATATGATTCAAAAATACAAATGTATTGATTTATGACCATTGATGTCTTAGGTGGTACGGTCAGAATTGGACCATCGTCACGACAAGAACAACCCACAGATGGAGCAGGTAGGTGACTTCCACCTTCCTTTTTCATACGTTAAATAATGAGATACTTTAACATGAATGTTACTATAATGGGTTAGAATAGATATCAGATTGTCAAATGTTTAAATGTTGTCAAATGAATGATTAGCCTCGGCTAATGGCATCCGAAAGGATGACCAGGACAAAAGAATGATTAGCCTCAACTAATGGCATCCAAAGGGATGACCGGGACAAAGGAATGATTAGCCTCGGCTAACGGCATCCGAAGGGATGACCGGGATAAATGATTGAGTAGCTTTGGCTAAAGGCGTCCGAAGTGGATGATCAGGGTGAGTGAATGGTTAACCTCGGCAAATGATGCCTTAAGAGGATAGTTGGGTTTAAGATTATTGTTGATTGCAAGAATTGGTGCCTCTATATGTACTACAAGTTGTGTATACCAAGTACATGAAGAAACTATAAATATCATGCATCAAACATGGAATAATGTTAATGTTTCATTAATCTACCGAATCATTTAATTATCATTATTATTAATAAGCAATTGCATTCTCTTAAATGTTTTGTATTACAATAGGGACGTCACAATAACGAGATGCCTAGGAAACCCGATACACGAGAACCTACTTTTGCAAGGAATCATGTAGTTGCATCCTAAATCACGATGTATTTTGTATGAATCAATGTATTAAACGTATAACTTTTATTGGATCCTTTTGTTTAAATTCATGATGGCTATTATTAGGATAGAAATGCAAACTCATGTCTATGTATGTATATTATAATGTGAATTTCTAATCATGCAAACATAATATTATATGTTTATGTAAGATTTACTTTTAAATGAAATGTTGAAAAACAACTTTGCCAATTACTGACATGGTGTTTGTCAAGTAAAAAAAAAAAATTAAGGTTGTTTGGGGCTTGAAAAGCCAGGTTGTTACACATTGCCTCCACTACTCTGCAAAGTGAACAATGAAAAGTGAATTAATTTACTCTTTACCGTTTCACTCTCCACTATTCACATGTAAAGTGAATAGTGGGGAGCATTGTTGCTGTTTACTAGGTTGGACAACACACTTAGACCAAAATGGCAGGGTCGGGTCTAGCTCAATCTAAAAAAAGTTTTAAAAAACTACCAAAAATCCTTTCAAAAAATTTATGATTTTCTTGTATATTTTTATATTAATTTTACTTAATATTAGTTTGTATTTTTATATCATGAAGATACAAATCTGGTATTAAAATACTGGTTTTTGATGAAACATTGCAAAAAAAATTATAAAAAAATATATATCTTATTTTCATGCATACAACCAAGTATCTCAAAAAATCATATCATATTTTCATACAATAAAAATTTAAAAATATGTTTTAGCATGCATTTTAGCTTTAATAACAAGTTTATTAAAGCTATAAGAGCTAGGTCAATATTTCAAAAAAATCCCAAAAAAATTGTTTTCTTTTAGTATATAGGATTACGAATTTCCATGTAAAATATTTTTCTAATATTAAAAAGGTATTTCTTTTATATATGTTAGAATGGTTAGGTTTAACTCGATAAGATAAGAATCTCCTTACCGAGGAGGACTTTTCTTAAACCATAGATGAACCGACAATTATAAGTATAATAACACCTTAGCATATATCAGACAATTAAATAATGCAACTTACCTTAGGTAGGGCGTATTTTGGGTGCTAATTCCTTCTTTTTATGCAATAAATCCTCATGACTAATCTCTGAGACCAGTTAGGATTTCTAGTGATCAAAATACTAAGTGGTGCTTTCATTCCCTTATTCCGCTGATAAAAATAAGAATTCTTTATCTATCCTCTATTTTCTCAATCTTTCTAGGATAACTGACACGACGAAAAGATTGATGTCTTCTCCCAAGTGCAGGAGTGTCGAAGTAATAAATAACCCGGCAAGACCGGGGTCGAACCACAGGGAGGTTAATTGTAAAAATTATAAACAATGAGAGTATACGATTGTCATCGATGTTGCGCTGGCACATGCAATAATGAATATCATAACAAGTTTGTGATTATACATTAAGATTTTGATAATATTCAACTGAAAAACCTTTTTTTTCCTTAGGTTTTATAATGGTTAGTTTTTAATATGGTAAGATAAAAATCTTCTTACTAAGGAGGATTTTTCTTAAATTTTAGACATACTTTTTTGGGGTTTTTAGAATGGCCAGGTTTTAACCTGATGAGATAATAATCTTCTTACTAAAGAGGATTTTTTTAAAAACCTTTGATAGACTAACAAATAAAAACACGACTTGGAGAAAATAACAAAACAACTTACTATAAGTCGAGTGCACTACAGGTCGGGTGCACTAGGGGTGATATATCTTTTCCTTGTACAATTAGTCCTCTTCTAAACCATTAGGTTCTCTGTTGACCATAATACTAAGTGGCGACTCCCTTTCTCCTTGTTTTATTGATAAAGGACATTCTTTGTCCTTTCCACCCATATTATTTTTTTTACTTATTTTATTTTATGAATACATCATTCAACATTATTTTTTTAAAATAGGTTTTGTGATTTTATTATTTTCTTGTATATTGATGATGTGAACCTTGTGATTATGTGGTCACGCAACCTACAGTCAATTTGATCTCAGAAAGCTGAAATACGTTTGATAGGAGTGTGACACAATGGAAACCTGCCCCAAAGGACCAGCACAAATGGAATGAAGTACAAGGACCATTAATTTAATTAATCTTCGCCAAGTTAGATTCAATTTGTTCAAGAATTAAAGAATGCAAGAATCACTCTTATATGTTAAAACTGAAAAATTCAGAAGTAATATTCATCAATAGCTGCTGAAATTTAGGTTACATGAGTTTTAATAGTTCTTGAAAAATTAGCACTAATGAATTTACCCTAGTGGAATGATTTGGCCCACTTACAAAATTGATCAAAAAACCTTAAATTAAACTCATAACCTAATCCAAACAAGCCCTGGATCATAGCTGAAAACAAAGTTTTAATTAAGTCCAAACAAGTCTTAGGCTGGAGCTAACAAAATAAAATGAAACCCATGATATTAAATCCATGTTCTTCCATGAGAAGAAGAAAAGGAAATAAAGTATTATAGAATTAATTGAAGGTTTTTTTTATAGCCTTCCATGCAACCCATTAATTTTATAAACAAAAGGAAAAGGTAGCCACTCATGTTGTTTTCAAGTTGTAGTAGGATTCTTTGTTTCCTTTATTGTCTTCACCTTATAGCCCAAATAAGGTTAGATTAAGTTCAAATCTAACTTGGTCGAAACCTTCAAAGCCAAAGCACTCAATGCCTTTTTCAATGACTTTATCTTGGACCGAGTTATTAGACCATTTGAAACATGTAATAGGTCTTTGTTGGTGTTTTTGGACTGCTCCACATCATCCCCTCTCTCCTTGAAATGATTCAACCTCGAATCAAAACTTGTGTCAAACAAAGTAAGATCGGCAACATTAAAGATAACACTAACACCATAATTACCTGGAAGATCAATTTTGGATGCATTTTCATCAATCCTCTTTAAAACCTGAAATGGATCGTCACCACTCGACTATAATTTTGATTTTCTTTGGTTAGTGAAATGACCAAAAGATTGATGTCTTCTTTCGAGTGTAGGAGTGTCGAAGTAATAAATACCTCGACAAGACTAAGGTCGAACCACATGGAGATTATCTGTATAAATTATAAACAACAATAATATAACAACAACAACAATAATAATACTAATAATAATACCAGTAGTAGTAGTAGTAGTAGTAGTAGTAGTAGTAGTAGTAGTAGTAGTAGTAGTAGTAGTAGTAGTAGTAGTAGTAGTAGTAGTAGTAGTAGTAGTAGTAGTAGTAGTAGTAGTAGTAGTAGTAGTAGTA
>NW_011500131.1:11039-11256 GCF_000495115.2 Populus euphratica
GGCCTTTTTAGATCTTGGGCTCCATATGAAAGGTGTAGGCCTATGTCTTACCTTTCCATCCATATAAAGTAAACCTAAATCTGAGATCTACAGCTTCAGATATAACCTAATTATTGAATAGTGTTCTGTTTTGGACTACACCATCATCTCTTTTATAAGTTTGGCCATCCCTTTGTCCTTTCAATTTCAGTTCTTAAACTCATCAATCAATCTTTTT
>NW_011500131.1:11310-32264 GCF_000495115.2 Populus euphratica
GTTATTATAAAACATGCTTTAGTTAAGGAGTTATTGATACTTCAAGTGCAAAATGATGATATAAAACTTTGATAAAAATTACACTTTGAAGTGCTAATCAATTAGGAAATTGTTTCTTATGCATGTGCACCAAACCTAATCACCATGTTGGAAAACAACCTATTTATATCCCTTATTTACTTTAAAAGTGTGCAATATGTTTTTTTTTTCTTTATTTGTAGTTGAACTCCTTTATAGAGTTGTCTCACTACCTTTGTGTTCTTTTTACCATTTAAACTTACTCTTTTTTCAAAAAATAAAAGAATTAAGTCCATATAAGTGAGTGGATTAAACCATAAACAATTTCAAAATGAGAAAAGTCAATAGTCGAATGCACAATTCTATTATAAGCAAACTTGACAAAAGGCAAACATTCTTCCCAACTTTTTAGATTCTTTTGAATAACAACATGCAAAAGTTAGGATAAAGTTGTATTTACCACCTCAGTTTGTCTATTTGTTTGAGCATGACAAGTTATCGAAAATAAAAGTTTAGTTTCCAACTTTCCTCATAAAGTCTTCCAAAAGTAGTTAAAGAACTTAACATCATGATCTAACATTATACTCCCAGGAATGTCAATCAAATGTATAATTTTTCTAAAAAATAAGTCTACGATATGAGATGCATTATCTTTTTTATGGCATGCAATGAAATGTGTTGATTAATACTTAAAAGTGCATTTTTATCAAGGTTTTATATCATCATTTTGCACTTGAAGTATCAATAACTCCTTAACTAAAGCATGTTTTATAATAATATATCTAATAATATAAGATACCTTTAATTTAAGGTAAATGTTCATTTTAAATTGAGGCCTATCACATAAATAAAAGGATTGATTGATGAATTTAAGAACTGAAATTGAAAGGATAAAGAGATGGCCAAACTTAGAAAAGAGATGCCGGTGCAGTCCAAACCAGAACACTATTCAGTGATAGGGTCATCTCTGGAGCTGTAGATCTCAAATTTAGATACAGTTGTACTCTAGATTTCGCCTATCTATAAGTAATGCATTGTTCATAGATTAGTTACATATCCTTTTTCAAATTTGGCCAATAGAAGTTACACAATACATCAAAGGTTTTTGCAACCTTGGAACAACCAATTAAACCACCCCAATATGCTTCACGAACAAGCAATTCATGCAAAGAACAAGTAGGAACACACAATCTATTCTTTTTGAACAAGTAACCATCCATCAAATAGAACTTATCAAAAGCCGAATGTCTATAAGCATTATAAATCTCGGCAAAGTCAAAATCACTATTATATAATTCCTTTATATATTTAAAACCTAGCAATTTGGTATTCATGGTGTTTAGAAGAACATACCTGCACGAAAGTGCATCAACTACTATGTTTTTTTTGCCTTGTTTATACTTGATTCTGTAAGGAAAAGTTTCAATGAATTCAACCCATTTTATATGTCTTCAATTCAACTTAACTTGTTCTCTCAAATGTTTTAAAGACTCATGATTTGAATGGATTACGAACTCTTTTGGCCACAAGTAATGTTGTCATGTTTTAAGTGCTCTTACCAGTACGCATAAAGTCCTTTATTATAAGTGAGATAGTTCAAGGTCGCTTCACTTAACTTCTCACTAAAATACACAATAAGTCTCTAATCTTGCATCAAAACAACACCTATTCCTATTCCAGATACATCACATTCTATTTCAATTGCTTTCGTAAATTCAGGTAAAGTCAAAACAGGTGCAGAGCATAATTTTTCTTTTAAAAGAATAAAAGCCAATTCTCGTTCCTCCCCCTATTTAAACCCAACTGACTTTTTAACAACTTCATTCAAGGGTGAACTATTAAAATCTTTCATAAAATACCTATAAAACTAGTTAACCCATGAAAACTCCCTACCTCATTTATTGATTTAGGTGCAAGTCAATCCTAGATGGCCTTAACTTTATCCTCATCCATCTTGATACCTTGTGCAGTTACAATAAAACCAAGAAATACAATGTTCTCCATACAAAAGGTATACTTTTTAAAATTAGCATACAATTTTTCACCACGTAACACATTAAGTACATTATACAAATAATTAAGATGTTGAGTTGAGTTCTTACTATAGATCAGAATATCATCAAAATACACAACCATAAACTTGCCTATAAACGAATACAACACATGATTCATTAAATGCATAAATATACTAGGTGTATTTGTAAGTCTAAACAACATTACTGATAATTTATATAAATAATATTTTGTCTTAAATGTTGTTTTTCACTCATCACCTTCTTTCATCTTAATATGATGGTACCCACTTTTCAAGTCAATTTTAGAGAAAATACTAGATCCATATAACTCATCTAACATGTCATCAAACTTAGGAATGAGATGTTTATACTTTATTATTATGTTGTTGATAGCTCGACAATCAACACACATCTTTCATGTTTCATTTTTCTTAGGCACTAGTAGCACGAATACAACACACGAGCTTATACTCTCATGAATATACCCCATTTCCATCAGCTTATCAACTTGCCTTTGAAGCTTCTTCATCTCTTTGAGATTACTTTTATAGGCTGGCCGGTTACGAATTGAAGCTCTGGTTACAAAATCAATCTGATGTTTTATCCCTCTTAATGGTGGCAATCTGCTAGGAATATTATTAGGGAACAAATCATCAAACTCCTGCAACAAAGAAATAGTAACACTAGGCACAATATAATCAAGATCATTAGTATTAAAGTAAGCCTCTTTATACATAAGTAAAATTATTGGCTTAGTTAAAAATACAAATCTGACTTCACCCTTTCTAGCATAAAAATTAGGTTATTTATTTAGTTTTTCCACACAATTCTCATCACCCTTCCTGACTTTCTTCACTCCTCTTGTTTTACCTATACTCTCAGCTAAATTTTGGTGTTTTTGAGTAGTGGTCAAATGGTTTAATTTATTTAGAGTGTTAGCCAAATATTTGTTTATGTTTGGATGGGTAGCCACATGGATTGTAATAGTGTTTTGGGTTTTGGTCGAATATGATGGTCTTCTCTCCCTTTGTTCCTTACTTGATTTTCTCTCCCCAAAGCCTCATGCTCACTTTTTAGCTTTATTTGATCATCATACACCTGTTTAGGTCCAAGAGGTATAAGAGTGATGGTTTTACTATATTTTACAATGGTATATCTATTTTTAACCCCATAATGAATTATCTTCATCTTATATTGTCATGGTTTCCCTAACAAGATGTGACTTGCTTATATTAGTAGCACATCACACAAAACTTCATCAACATACATCCTAATTGAAAATGGAATCACAACCAATAGTTGCTTTCACTTTACCATTATCATTCAACCATTGCAACCTATATGGCTTAACATGCTTAATAGTATACAAATTCAATTTACTAACAAGGGTGGTATTATAAATATTAACATAACTTCCACTATTTATAATTAAAGTACATGCCTTGCTTTGTATATAATAATGCGTATGAAAGATAGTCTCCCTTTTATTGATTTGTTTCATCTTCCTTAACCTGAACCTGAAGTGCTCGCCTTATAAGCCTCAGGATCATTTTTACCTCAAAAGTTAAAAAGTTTAAGTTTAATGGAGTTCAAGTCCCCATCCACATCTTCATAATTCCATATGCTATAGAAATTCACATTCCTCCTGGCCCTAGTTAGTCCAGACTTGATTCTATAGCCAGCAGATGTAAAATCATAGTCATCTGCATTTTTGTCAACAAACTATTTAAAATTAGATCTGACATTTTGTATAACACTATGGACTATATTTCCTCGACGATCAGCCTCAGTATTTCATTGCTTTATCAAATTCACCTCATTTTTCAAATCCTTATATATCCTAGACAAGAGTTCAAGTTGTTGGTCTATAATTTGTAATTGGAAAGCAATGTCAGCGTTTTGTGTCACTGATTCATTGTTCTCAAACATTTTTTGAATCTGTAAAATTTAATTAGTCGCATAAAATTTATCCTCACACCTCTCATGTTTCACATAAAAATCAAGGTTTTTCACTCTAATAAGCTTACCATGCCTTTTACTTTACAACTTGCTTTCTTTTGGTTCTTTAGGTGCCGCAATCAACAAATCAAAGTCAATAGCCTCTGCAGCACAATCCAATTATAATTTTTAGACTCAAGAATAAATAAGTATGCTAAACACAAAGCAAAACAAAACAAAACTACAACCGCAATCAACAAATCAAAGTTAATAGCCTCTGCAGCACAATCCAATTATAATTTTTAGACTCAAGAATAAATAAGTATGCTAAACACAAAGCAAAACAAAACAAAACTACAATTACGATTTCATGAGTAATAATACAAATTCGTATGAATTGTAGATGAAACGAAATAAAACAGAAGTGAATATTAAAAATAATAAATACTTGACTCCTAAATAACCCAATTATAATAGAAATAAAAATATTTGGACAAAAATAAATAGTAAAGATTACGTTTTGGAACTTGATGCATATTTGACTTATTACGTAATTTTTATATAACAGAATTGAAACCAAGACCAAATGATATTAGAATGACCTCAAATTCAATATTTAGTATTCTAATACCAATACCAAATAAATAACAAATCTCAGTTTATAAGTTGTTCTCTTATGTCTAGGTACCCAAACCCTTGTATGATCAATTTGCGACAGAATTGAACCTCAAATTAAAACCTCAAGCAAACAATATCAAAATAAGTACAAATTTAATATGTGGTGCGATCTCACCCCTTCTATATAGAATATAAAGTTTCAATTAATTCTAAGTTTGTTTGCTTATAACCACTAAGAGTTGTTCTTTTACAGCAAAATTGAACCTAATACCAAATAAACAACAAATCTCAATTTATAAGTTGTTCTCTTATGTCTAGGTATCCAAACCCTTGTATGATCAATTTACGACAGAATTGAACCTCAAATTAAAACCTCAAGCAAACAATATCAAAATAAGTACAAATTTAATATGTGGTGCGATCTCACCCCTTCTATATAGAATATAAAGTTTCAATTAATTCTAAGTTTGTTTGCTTATAACCACTAAGAGTTGTTCTTTTACAGCAAAATTGAACCTTGAATTAAAATCTCAAGAAAATAATATCAAAATACGCCTAAATTTAATATATAGTGCAATCTCACCTCCAGTAGACAAGATATGAAGTTTCAATTGATTTTAAGGTGGTTTGCTTATGGTTGACTAAGAGTTGTGTTTATGAGGCGTAATTGAATCATTCTTCAAATTTCATCTAATCTTTCTCATTTTTTATATGCTACTGATATAATTAGAGACAGTAATAAGATAAAATATAACTCTTTTTTTTTTGTTTAGAAGCCACAGACACAAAGAACTAGAAGATGAACGATGTAGACATTGAAAAACTTAAAAGAACACTTAAAAAACAAAAATAATAGAAAGATATGACCTTGTTTCGGAACCTAGTTCTGATACTAACTGACATAAACCTTATAATCATATGACTACACAACCCACATCAAGATTAAGATTTGATCACGGAAAATCAAAATAGTTTTGATAGGTGTGACACAATGAAAACCTGTACCAAGGCACCAACACTATTAAAATGAAGTAGAATGACGCCGCAAAGCTAGTTAATCTTCGATAAGTCAAAGTTAGTTCATTCAAGAACTAAAGAATGCAAGAATCACTCTCACATGTTAAAACTGAAAAATTCAGAAGTAATATTCATCAATGACTACCAAAATTTAGATTACATGAGCTTAAATAGTTCTTGAAAAATTAACCCTAATGGATCTACTCTAGTGGACTGATTTGACCAACTTACAAAACTGATCCAAAAACTTTAAATTAAAAAAACCTATAACATGATTCAAACAAGCCTTGGATCTTAGCTGAAAACAAAGCATTAAATGAGCCCACACAAGCCTTAAATCCTAACTGAAAACAAAGCATTAATTGAGTCCAAATAAGCCTTAGGTTGTAGCTAACAAAATAAAATAAAACTCATAATATTAAATCCATATTTTGCCATGAGAAGAAAAAAAGAAATAAAATAATATAGAATTGATTCAAGACTTTTTTATACCCTTCTATACAGCCTATTAATCTTAGAAACAAATGGAAAATGTAGTCACCCATGTTGTTTCCAAGTTGTAGTAGGATTCTTTATTTCTTTTGCTATCCTCACCTTATAGCCCAAATAAGGTTGGACTAGGTCTCTCTTACACATGGATAAGATGTACTAGGGTCTTCTCTTGATACTCTAATAGGCCCTTCAAATCTAACTTGGTCGAAACCTTTAAAATCAATGCAATTTAATGCCTCTTTCAATGTCTCTATCTTAGACTGAGTAATTGGACTATCTAGAACATATAATGGGTCCTTGCTGGTCTTTTTAGGCTGGTCCATATCAATTGGGTTATCTTGATCTTATGATCTAGTTGTAGGTTTGATAGGTTAGCTTGGATTGATTTAATTATTACTTGAGTTAGACCTTTGTATACTAATTTAGATTGACTCAAATCGAGTTTTTTTGGTCATTTTTTTTACCTAATTTTGTCCTTTTGTGTTTAATTGGTTAAGAATTAAGCTACATTGTTTTACCCGTTTTAGAAAAAAATGTCTTTTTTTCCCCAAGTTTTTGTGATCAATTTCTTTTTGGTCTATTTGTTGTTGATGCTTTTTTTTTAATCATCAAATTAAAATAAAACCAAACTACTGATGAAGGATATAATAAAAAAAACTAATCTAAAAAGAAAAGTTAGTTAAAAAAACTGGGACTAAATCAAAGAAATTTTAAAAATCAAACAACTAAACTAAAAGAAGAAGGGAAAATGACAAATCTAAAAAGCAAAATATAAGACTGAATCGAAGACATTTTCAAAATTAAAGGATTAAATTAAAAAAAAATATAAATAATATGTCATGACACAAGGAAGGTCTGCCACCTTTAGACAAAGCCTTATCCTTCTTCTATTCTTCAATTCATATATTTTTTTAATATTATTAAAATCTTTAAGGCATCCTCTTTCTTGTAAGGCTACATATATAGTAGTAATAAAAATTTTAATGTACCTCCAACTTATTCTTAATCTTTAGGAAAAAATTAAGAATTTGAACAATATTAACATAATCAATTACCAACCCGATACTAGGATATATATTTTTTATATTGTTATAACTATATAAAAAATAAATTATTAACTCTAACTTCCAATCACATCCAAAATAAGATTTAAATTAAAAATAAAAAAAATAATATCCAAAACAAAAAAAAGCAAAAAGCAAAAAATTATAATTGCTAAACACCATGAATTACTTTTAGTAATCTAAGTATTTATAGCTACCAGAGAATAATATTTTTTATATGTTATTTAGTTTATATTTGATATTGTAGTAGTTTTTGCAATTATTTTTTTATAAAAAATAATTTTAAAAATATATATATTGATTGAAATGGTTATAAAATTGATTTTTATATACAAAATAAAATAAATGAATAAAATTAAATTTTATAAATAAAAAATAAATTATCAAAATTTAAAATATAATTATATATAAAGTTAAATATAAAAATTATTTAACCAACCAAATAATTTCTTTTACATAAAGAAGTAAAGCAATGGTTTTTCCTGAAAAAAAACCCAGCTCTCAATTCTATCCAAATCAACGTCTAAAAATCTGCCACGTAATTAAATCACCTTTTTGATATTCCAGTTAAAATAATAAAAATTCTCTCTTTCTGTTCACTGTCAACAGCTACGGATCCCTAATTGATTAAAGGAATCCCTAATTCCTCTTTCCTTCAATCGACTCGATTCGATCACGCGATTCTCAATATTTCGATCAATTCTAGCAACTCACTCACGACATCGTTTCGGTTCTTGATTGTGATTCTTATTTTTATTTTTTTTTGGAAATTGTGGATGAGAATTGGAATCAAAGAATGAAAAATGCCTGTGCTGCGTAGTCGAGTGCGCAGAGGCCGAGGAGGAGGAGCAGCAGCCGTAACACTGGAGCCAGAAAAGAAACAGCAGGAGCAGAAGAAGAATCCAGTCGAAGTGGTAGAACCGATTGCGAAGAGGACAAGGAGAAGGAGGGCAGCAGCGGAGGCGGGATTGGCAACGCCTAAAACTAACGATAAGGAACACAAAACTCGCAATGAGAGGGTAGGAGTGGGTGGTGCCGTTTCAGGGGCGGTGAAAGAAGAGGAGGAGAACAGGGATTTAGAGGTTGCTAGAGAGAAGAAGGGAGTGTTGGGAGAAAAGAAGCCGATGGACGTGTTAGATAGTGGTGGAAAAAGTAATGATAAGCCGCTTGCTGGTGGCGGTGACGATGAGGGAACCGCTGCCCCTATACCCGACCAGGTTCTTTTTTTTCCCCTGAATTCTAATTTTAAGCTAAATTTGCTAATTTGAAAGTTGCTTGAGGTTCTTTTTTTTCCCCTGAATTTTAATTTTATGCTAAATTTGCTAATTTGAAAGTTGCTTGATGGCGATCGCTATTGTCTTTGTAATTAAAAAGGTATTTTTTTTCCTTAAGAATTTCGATTCTTGAAGTTGTGATCTAGTATATTTTCTTTGGTTATTATATTATTCTCTACTTCTGATTGAACAACCAGATAGTAATAGTTAATGCAGATAAAATTTTAAAAGATTCTGTCGATTGCGTATGAGACTGAGATCGCTATAGAAACCCTTTTTTTTTTTTTTTATCTGAAATGCTACTTGTTCGATCCTAAAATTCGTAATTTTATTTGCCAAATCTTGAAATCAGCTGTGCCAAGACTTTTGTAGTTTGTGAGATGTTTTTTTTACGAGGGTTGCAGAATTTTTTAGTTTTGTTAAAGATTTATTGAACTATAAAAGTGTTGGAAAGATGTTTTTCCCAACAATAATTTTCTTCTTCATTTTGAAAAAGGGCTTTATCTTGTCTCACGTACTGCTGTTTTTCAATGTTGTGGAATTGATATTTGGTAATTGTGTTTTATTTATTTATTTATTTTAATGAAATGAAAAAAGAAGGATTATGAAAATAGATCAGTGGGGTGCAGAAGAAAGTGAAAACTGCTTAGCAAGAGTAGGCACACTGCATCCTGTAGCCCTTTTACTGGGGGGACAATGCCTAAACTCTTAAATCCATGTCCATATACAGTACTAATTTTCATAAATGGAATTCTCTGTTGAATTGATGGGGCTAGTCATTGCACTGTTGGATGGCAGATTATAAGAAAGTATAGGATTCAAAACTGGAATATTTAGTATAATTTTCAAAGGTTTGAGATGGAGAAAATTATTAAGTACTCCTGGTGTAGTGCATGTCCCTCACCTAAAAATGGGACCTATCATGATAACTCCGTGGATTCCATTTTTTAGCAAGGAGCATTGTGCCGGGAGCACCAAGTAATCTCTCTTTGAGATGAATGAAAGAAACTTAGGGAAATATGTTGTAATATGTTGGTCCCATTTGTGAGATAGAAAGCAACAATTGAATGTACCACTAGTCATATTGACTAGCTTGTTTAATTAGATGTAAGATTCAGATGTTTCTATATTTCTTGGCTAGATACTACATGCACATAAAATTATAGTTTCCAAATATTTCTGTCTAATCTAAATAAAAGTTACGGTTGCCAACAGATGGACAAGAATATAATCACATTTAAACAATGAAATGCCAATTAACTATTAAAGAAAATCAATCAATCAACTAGCAAAGAAAATCAAGGGTTATTAGGAAACAAATTGTTGGCAGAGTTTTTAGTGAAAGTTTATTCAGTTATTCATGTACTGTCATTAAAAGTTCCTCCTAATCTGAATACCTTGATCTTTCTGTGACTAATTAACTGTTATTATGTAGTCAAAATTGCTATTCTATAGTCATGAGTTTGCATGCGTTAGAGAGCTAATATAACAACTTTGGTGCGTAACTCTTTTCATCTGTCAGAAAGGAGTAAAGACCCTGTTTTTGTGGGATTATTTAAAGACCCATGTTTGTCTTTAGTGAATGCAATTCTTTGTGAATGTTCATCATGTTTCTTCCTCTTGTAGAACTGATTCCTAGTTTGATTCTGCATTTCACTATGTCTACTAGGGCTTTAGAATTGGAAGAATGTTTTCTTTTTCTGACATTGATGGCAAGCATAATTTTCAGCTGTTATTGTTGACAGATTATTGTCTGTGTTGACCAAAAAATAATTCTTGTGTTTTTCCAGTCTCCATAGCAAGTCTCTAGGCCCCACCTTGACTCTTTTTTGTCATTGCTAATGCACTCAGCTTGATTATCATTAAAAAAGATGAATTTTTAGTTCTTTTTAACACATTGCTTATACATCATGCCTATTTTTTTCATAGAAAATATTAGACTTGTTTCTAAATCACCTCATTATTTTTCTCCTTGTTTATTCGCTAAAAGTCAAAAGTTCTCTAGTTTGCTTGGAAGCACCTCATTGCTACTTTGTCTACTCCATTTGCAGCCTCTTTTTTTTCTAAAAAAAAAAATGAATCTGCTGGAGTAATGATCGGATCACTAAAACTAATGCAGTAATCTAGGAGGCAATATGAAGAATTTACAGTGTTGTCTGTTCATGATGGCATTGATCAATTATCTAAATTGGGAGTCTTCCTTGAAAATACTTTTGTAGAGCTTGAAAAGGTAATGTGTTTGGACATATAGAGAAAGAAATGATATGACCATTTTGTGCAGGCAGCAGCTGCTGAACTATGGCAGTATTTTTATCCGCTCTCCCCTTTACTTTTTTTTTCTGAATCTCTTTTGGATGAATGTAATTTCTTGGCTATGGTGCTGCAGGTTCAGGTTGAGGATTCTCCTGTGTACAAAGTAGAAAGAAAATTGGGAAAGGGTGGCTTTGGTCAAGTGTATGTTGGTCGACGTGTGTCTGCTGTAAATACAAATGATAAAGCTGGTGCAGGAGCTGTAGAGGTATAGCTGTTGTGTTTTTATACACGTGTGATGATTGAGTGTGATCTGATCTTTGATGATCTTTGATCTCAATGTTTTATACTATCACCTATGAACTTTGGATTTTAGGTGGCACTAAAATTTGAGCATAGAAGTAGTAAAGGATGTAATTATGGACCACCGCATGAATGGCACGTTTATGAGTGAGTATTAGATTATATCCATCATGCTTTCTTATGACTGTTGCAAATTAATAATACATATTCAAATCCCTTTGCTTTTCTTTTTTGGAGCAATAATTTTGAATCTATGACTTTTTGTCCCTTGCACAGTACTCTTGGTGGCAGTCATGGTGTACCACTAGTACACTATAAGGGTCAGCAAGGTGATTATTATGTCATGGTATGCTATCTTTGCTTTTGTTTGTGGCTCGAGATTGGTGGATTCCTATAGCTGTATTTTCATCTTGTTTTGGAATTGTTTTTAACAGCAAACCTTTGTACTTGTAGGTTATGGATATGTTGGGTCCAAGCCTGTGGGATGTTTGGAATAACAATATTAACTCAAACTTGTGAGTTCAATTGCTTAATTGTTTTGTTGTCTATTAGTTTATCTTTTGTGCATCAGTTTGCTAAATTAAGTCCTGGTCTTATTGGCAGAATGTCCACTGAAATGGTTGCATGTATTGCCGTTGAAGCTATATCCATATTGGAAAAGATGCACCTTAGAGGGTAAAAGTTCTTTGCATATGTTATACTGCTCTCTAATTTTGGTCTTGATAAGATGAATTGGATTGGTTTGGTCTGGCATGTGGATTGAATGATATACACTTCTATTTGTGGAACTGTTAGTTGGCTATTTATGTTATGTGTGATTAATCTGTGAATTTTTAATGTCATATTTAAATGAAAAATATGTGATTCTCAAACTACATTACACAAACTCTTGCAGTTATGTCCATGGAGATGTAAAGCCTGAGAATTTTCTGCTTGGCACTCCGGGAACTCCTGATGAGAAAAAATTATTTCTTGTTGATCTTGGATTGGGTAATTAGAAAAATGTCATTTTCATCTCTTAAATTAACTTTAAACTGTTGATTTTTGGGTATTCTGACTGTCTCCATTGAACCACAATTTTCTGAATTGTTCTGGCCATTCAGCTACTAGATGGCAAGATAGTTCAACTGGTTTGCATGTTGAGTATGACCAAAAGCCAGATGTTTTCAGGTTTGACTTTTGATTATTTTTTATATTAAGAAATTAATTGAAATAATTTTTACTGTCTTTAGATGTGTTTTAGTTAAAAAAATTTGATTGTTGGCTTTGTGATAATTTTGTTGGGCAGGGGAACAGTGCGTTATGCTAGTGTGCATGCTCATTTAGGGAGAACTGGTAGCAGGAGGGATGATTTGGAATCTCTTGCTTACACACTTATTTTTCTTCTCCGTGGTCGTTTACCTTGGCAAGGGTACCAGGTAGGTCCTTTATTTTTAGTTTGAGGAACATGTTTGTCACTTCTGGTTTACTTGTGCATAAACAAATAATTGAAAGGTCACTTTTTTTGCTTGTACTTTTAACATTATTGTGTTCTCAGGGAGAAAACAAGGGGTTTGTTGTTTGCAAGAAGAAGATGGCAATAACCTCAGAGGCGCTTTGTTGCTTCTGTCCACAGCCTTTCAAACAGTTCGTTGAATATGTGGTGAACTTAATGTTTGATGAAGAACCTAATTATGCAAAATGCATTTCCCTCTTTGATGGAATTGTAGGTACAAATCCAGATATGAGACCACTTAACACAGAAGGTGCCCAGAAGGTTCACGGGTTGTTCCTTTTTTGTTGGAGTTATTAGTTGTTTTCTCTTAACTTGAGCTATTAACTTTATTTTTAATGAAACAGTGCTTCAATTTTTGAATTTCAGATGTATTTAATCTATACTTTTGGTCTTGTGAAGCTTATTTATCAGGTTGGTCACAAGAGAGGTCGTTTGACTATGGAGGAAGATGATGAACAACCAAAGAAGAAGGTTCGCATGGGCATGCCAGCAACACAATGGATTAGTGTGTACAATGCATGCAGACCAATGAAACAAAGGTACAAAACGTGCCTCAGGTCATTAGTCTATGACCTTTTTTCATTGATTTAATCGGCCACTGTTTTGAGTCTGTTTTGCACTGTGAATCTTTTATTCCTTCCAAATATTTTAAAGTTACATGTTCTCATGCTTATTCAGCATGATCTCTATATTGTGTTGTTAGGACATTAGAGTGGTCAAATTAACTCAAATCAGGCGAGGTTGAGAACTTGATATGCTTTCTTAGGTATCACTATAATGTGGCTGATGCAAGGCTTGGTCAGCACATTGAAAAAGGGAACGAGGATGGCTTATTTGTTAGCAGTGTAGCTTCATATCAAAATCTATGGGCCATTATTATGGATGCTGGTACGAATTACTCTGCACAAGTCTATGAGCTCTCACCATATTTTCTTCGCAAGGTACATAATTATATCTTTTTATCTACCTGAAGCATTTCTATCACTGTTATTCTGAATTCATTCTTGTTCTGTGGAGAGCAAGTAGCTCTTTGGCGTAACTTCTAAACATGTATAGTAACAATTGCATTATTATTGTATTCTTTTTGGTTGTGTGAAGGAGTGGATAATGGAGCACTGGGAAAAGAATTATTATATCAGTGCCGTAGCTGGAGCCAATAATGGAAGCTCATTAGTCGTAATGTCTAAGGGTCAGTCTAAACTGTTTGAATTTTTGGTTTTGTAATTGTCTCTACTTTAATTTTGTCTGACTTGCTGTATTCCTTTTGAGTTCAGGTACTAGTTATATGCAGCAGTCATATAAAGTTAGTGATTCATTTCCTTATAAATGGATTAATAAAAAATGGAAGGAGGGCTTTTATGTGACTGCAATGGCTACCTCAGGAAGTAGATGGGGGGTTGTTATGTCCCGTGGTGCAGGATTTGCTAAGCAGGTCATCTTTGATTTTAATTTTTATTAAGATATATTGTATTCCATATAGTGCTTTAATATATTTTAGCATTGGATGGCGAACTAATTCTATGTATTAATTTCAGGTGGTTGAACTTGATTTCCTTTATCCTAGTGAAGGCATCCATCGACGATGGGATTCTGGATATCGTATCACGGCAACTGCAGCAACTTGGGACCAGGCAGCTTTTGTTCTGAGTGTGCCGAAAAGGAAACTTGCAGATGAAACACAGGAGACCCTTCGAACCTCAGCCTTTCCTAGCACACATGTCAAGGTTTGTCTCTCTACATAGCATTAGTTTTTCTTCAATGCTGGTTTTCATGTCTCGGGACCTAAAATTTGAGATGGACCTTGCAGGAGAAATGGGCCAAAAATCTATATATTGCATCCATGTGTTATGGACGGACAACATCATGAGCTGCGTCTCGCCTGCCTCCCCCGCGATCCCATTTAAGCTATGATGTTTTTTGTCAAGTAGCATTCATTTAGGCTTAGAGAAATTTTGATTAGTATATAGGTTATCAATTTTAATAAAAAATATAGAAGCTTTAGTTCTTCCGTAAGTCGTGTCTGTCAACCTGTGAAACTAAGTGGGCTTCCTCTTGTGCCGATTGTATGCCATCGAGCAAAAGCTATGAGGATGGCGGTGCCTCTATTTTACTTTGTACAGTTTCTAATAATTGGCATCCTGATTAGGGCAATTTGTAAAATTTACGTTTCTATATGGGTGTGGATTGTTTAATTTTGATCTGTCATGTTGATGGTTTTTGTTTTCTAACCATGTTTGATCGATGCATTAGACGTGAGTTCTATACAATTGCAGTGTTGCTTCAGGGAAAGTACGATTCCACAAAGCGCTGTGCAAGTTGATTATTAAACTCGTTGATGGCTCGAGTGACAGGTAGCTGCATTGTCAGATTAGACAAGAGTTTTAAGAGTTTCAAATTTAAAGGGCATTCACTTGAAATGAAAGAGATACTTAATATCGTTCATTTGGTTTTGAGAGATGACAAGCTACCTGTTACTAATAACTTTGCCGACGGTGTGATACGTGCAAATTCAAGATAAAAATCAATATAAGATGAAAAGTTCTACTTGTTTAATTATGGTTTTATTTCAAGTTAGGAGAAATTAGTTTATGAAGGCCAGTATTTACTGTTACGTGATGCAAACGATAAATTACAAAGAAATGCAATTTCCACCCTCATCCTCTGTCCACTGCCTGAGAATCTATGGCGTTGGTCTGCCACATAACCTATCCAACCGAACTTCTTCCTGGTGTATCACATGACACTAAAGTCAGACATCAGTTTTATAGCTTCTCCACGGCCAGGAAAGAAGAAAGATGAGGATGGATAAAGACACGGAATTCTAGAACATCAAAGACACAAGCAGATAAGCATACACACATTATTACCTCGAAGTTGTCATGATCATAACGAACTACAAAGGTGCATCTACAACCGTTTATATCATGTAATTTCCTGTTGATCTCTACAATATGGGCATCACAGTAGACTGCTCGTTCTGCTCTTTCCTGAAAATCATGCATGAGCCAAAAGCTAAGATGGATATGACTCCTAGAAACTTTAAAAAATTAAAACTAGTTCTGTTTCAATGATGGGTGTGCCTCCCATTGATTCAGGTAATTACTCATAAAACCACATTAGCCTAAGTGCAAATCAAATACAATCTTAACAGGTGGCATGATGGTGGGTGATCATAGCTGAAATAATTGGAAAAATAGATCAAAGTTGAGTCTCACCCAACATTTCCTAATTTAAGTACTTGTATGCATGAATGAATGTGTGTCTCTGTTGACCTTTCTGGAGACCTGTGAATTGCAGAAGAGCTTGGATCCATCATTCACTGGAGGAAATGAGGATTTGAGCTATATGGATTCATGCATGTATAAATTGATAGTGCATGCATGAAAATGGAGGTTTGGACTCCAATTGCGCCAATAAAATGTCAACTGTAAGATAATATTAAACATTTAAGTCAACAAAGGGAAGACATCATGTACTTGTTCAGCCAACAAGTTCTATTCCATAGCTTTTCAGAGAATTTGTTTTTGCTTTTCTTAAAAAAGGTTAATAAAAGGTACCTGAAAGCACAGCACAAGATCACCAACTTTGACCCTCTGACATTCTGAAGATTCTAAAGGAATGGATCGTTCCCGAACTGCCCTTCTCACATTCACCCACTCATCATCTGTATTACGAAACCCAGCAAATCTTACTCGCACTTCCTGGATTGCAAAGCAAGACTCAAAACCTTCAGCAGGTTGAGTGTTCACATAACCAACAATGAAAATATAATAAGTGTAAAATAATCTTACAAGTTCACCAGAACAAACAACTCTATAGTTGAGGAAAGAAGCAACATCATACCTGGAAGCCAAAGACATATTTGTCACACATGCTACATTCATATATAATTATAACAAGCTTAAAATTTTTACATTCACAACCAAACGAGCACTTAACAAGAATAGTATGCATATATCATTATAAAACCAGCATTGCAAGAAGAAAAAAGTAACTTTCTAGTGTATTTTATGTTTAGACACGTGAAAAACCAGAATATCACTATGTGATATAACTGTGCAGAAGTTTATGAAAAAAGAAGAAAAATGGTGCATTTGTGTTGTATGATTGAATCTGACTTTCAATGCAATTCACATATCCTCTCCATATTCCCAAAATGATGAATTTTCTTTGTCCAGTTTTTGAATTCAGAACACTAATGAAATATTTCATGCAGATATGTTCTCCATGTTGCTACAAGAGATCTTCAAAAATTGAAGAATGGCAACTGGGAAAACAAAGATCATTGAAAACAATTTTATTCCTTGTTTTATGATGGTGGAGCATGCTGGTAACATAAAAAAAATGCATATTTTAACCCAAGGTATAGTTCTTTTGGAATCTTTAAATTCACCTTTCCTTTTTCTCCCAATTCAAGCAATATCCAAACTGGCACTTTGGCTTCATTCAAATTTTGACTAGCCTGCTCAATTTCTAACCCACATTCTAAATTGTATTCCATTTGAAAAATCCTACCCTTTTTTCTGAAAAGAAAATGATAAAGAATGAATACAAGTACACATGCATCTGATATCTCATTAGAAAACAAAGATTGAGCTCTCAAACAAATTAAAGAGACCAAAAAATGATATAATTATGTTTTTCTTCATAAATGTAATCTTTCAACGCATTAAAATTTGAGAAATGCACATAAGGATTCCTTTTTCTTTCTATCTTTTTAATTGAGACACCAAAGGCTTCCAAATGACGTGTTTATGAATTACTGTACATTTTCACTATTTGTACATATACAGCATTTAAATATACACTTGTGCATCTCTGTATAGAAAGTGCATCCTCACCAAGCATTATCTTTTGAGGACAAAGCTTCAAAAATCAACTCTGAAAGATCAGAGGCATTGCCTGTATAACAATTGACAGTGAAGATTACTAGATGCCATAACTTTATTTAGAAAGAGAGGAAAGGTTTCCAAATTTTACAAATACATGAAACAATTCTATCAACAACACAGACAAAGCATAGTGGCAATATGCTAACTAAAGATCCATTAAATAACAGGACATGAATATGATCGAATATTGTATAAAATGTTATGAGGTAGAATCATGTTGCAACACTTTTTTACCCATGAAACATAGACAAAGCATAGTGGCAATATGCTAACTAAAGATCCATTAAATAACAGGACATGAATATGATAGAATATCGTATAAAATTTTATGAGGTTGAATCATGTTGCAACACTTTTTTACCCATGAAACATAGACAAAGCATAGTGGCAATATGCTAACTAAAGATTCATTGGATAACAGGACATGAATATGATGGAATATTGTAAAAAATGTTATGAGGTAGAATCATGTTGCAACACTTTTTTACCCATGAAACATAGACAAAGCATAGTGGCAATATGCTAACTAAAGATTCATTGGATAACAGGACATGAATATGATGGAATATTGTATAAAATGTTATGAGGTTGAATCATGTTGCAACATTTTTTACCCATGAATAACCATCCATAATTGTCAGAGTTAAAAGCAAAAGCAGAATGCTTCCAGTCAAATTGAGAAAACAATTGACACAACGGAAAACTCCAGACAGGAAAGAAGTTATTGCTGAAAGCAAAGCACATAAAAACCTCAAAACAGAAAGAAGATATCAACTACTGAATTGTGCTGACCAAAAGATAGATAGCAGAATGGAAAGCCACCCACACACCTGAATGATCAGGAGGTCAATAAGAAATTACATCACAAGATAGGTTACCTCTAAAAAGAGCAAGTCTTTGCCTGCTAAATATGAGTCTACACAAATAATATTGTCAGTGAATCACTCTTAAGGAGGTTAGGCACCATGCAAGTACATGTTCAACTATTCTCACACACGAATGATACAAAAGCAATTTGATTAGATTGTTGTCATTGAAAAGAATTGTAACCTAACATCAATTAGGATGAGGATAAGAGCCTGCTACTAAATAATAACCAATCCCAACCCATGATGATGCAGCACAGTACACTACTATGCCTCAATGGCTTATGGCCTAAGGTAAGAACTAAAAAGATGCAAAATTATTGATGCATGCTTATGCCTATTTTCTTCTTAGATACCCAAACCAGAAAGCTATATTCACAGGCAAAAAAAATAAAAAATAAAAAGCATGCGATTGGATGATGGTGTAAAGACCCGCCATCAAAGACATCTAAAAGTTTTGAAATGGAAGACCATCACTACAATCTTAATTATAGTTCCACCAATGCGAGTTAAATGCAGAACCTTTGAGCTTTTGTGAACTCTCAGTTGCACCGAAAGAAGCACTTGTATCAGAGAGATCAGTGAATAATTTGAGAGCCATATTTGAAGAAGCAACTCGAGGTTGTGACTTCTTTAGTCTATCCTGGAACCAGCTTTTAACCTGATCACAGCATGAGTATGGTAGGACTTAGGAGAAGACCAAGAAATAAAAAACAAATGCTTGGAAGATTAAGAAGAGTAAGAAAAACCTGCGGAGGTGTAATGGCTTGCTTTCCAGCACGACTTGGCGCTAAACTGAAAATGACACAGTAATCTTTCATATAAACGTTTATTCTAGGAAGGCAAGTACATAAATACAACAATGCATGAATTCCTTCCTCTAAATTGAATAAATGGTACAGCAAGAATAGCCTAAAATAGATTTTACCTAAAGCTGCTTGCAAGCTTCTCACAAAACTGCGGAGCTAGTGGATCCTCCCTTAATTCCTTGAACATATTCTCCATTTCCAGCATCTTTTGTAAAATGTAAAATAATTATTATACAGTAGGCTAGTCAGTTAGTAATTGAGACATCCTTTACAGCGAAGAGAAAAATATAAGCACAAAAATATATCAGAGAGCAACCCATTATTGAAAATCACAGAGAGTGAGAGAGAGAGGGTTTAAGCAGGAATTTGGAGCCTCATGTTCACAACTTAGGGCAATGATAGAAAAGAGAGAAAAAGGAAGATATATCTAACCTCAGAAAGTGTGAATTCAAAATCCATGGCTATGATGAAATGGGAACCAGAGAGAGTAAGGGTTTTGCCTTGCCTGGTTTTCTTTTGTTTCTTGTTTCTACGGGATTTTGAGGCTTTAGTCCTTCAATGAGAGCTTTACCTATTTCCACTTTTGAACTGCTTTTCTGCTTTCCAATTCTTCGCCACCGTTAAGATTATATATATATTAACACGTTTTTATATTTAAAATATTTTAAGTAAAAATTAAAAAATATATACTTACACGTAATTAAACCAATTAAGAACCATGTGTTTTAACAAATAATAATAAAAAAATAAAAAAATTAAAGATAGATATAAATTTAAATATTTAATCTTGTAAAAAAAAGTATTTACCTGAATGTATTTGAAATTTTTTATTAAATAATATTTTTATACAAAAAACCAATAATAAAAATAAAAATAAATTAAATTGATTGAATAAAAAAAATTATATAAGGTTACACATATTAAAAATATTATGTGAAAATATTTTTATTTAAAAAAATAAAATTCATCTACACAAAAAATTACAAAAATGAATCATAAAAAATCTTCAAAATTTAAATACATAACCAAAAATATAAATATAAATATAAATAATAATTTAGAGGAAAAAACAATATAAAAAACATTAATTTAAAAAAAAAGAGAAAAAAAAGGTTTGGACCTATATTGTTTGAGCCCACATGCGGGCTTGCCTTGACCTATGCAGCTGGCCCTTGTTTTTTTATTTGAATTAGGGTGTACGACATGTCATCTGTTTAATTATTTTTGAAAAAAAAATTAAATGATATATTATCTAATTAGTTCAATTATTGGCCACAATAATTACTTGAAAATCAGGACTTAAGTTTTTTTAATATAAAAACTAGTTTTTCAATCCATTGTTTACATAAAACATCTACTAAACACCTTTGAAATTATTATAAACCTATCAATGATCTAAAAAAATCAAAAAATCATTTCAAAAATTGAAATTAACACGAAACCAAAAATTAAATCGAGTTTAGATCTATTTTTTCATAAACTTAAAAGATAAAAAAAAAAAAAAACAATACCTAATATGAACTCTTCTCATTAAATAGAACTATTTATTACAAATATCGATCTTTTTGTGGTATAAATTAATGTCAATGATATTTTTCTCTCTTTATTGCCGAAATACAACAACCTCTCTCCTTTCTCAACTACAAATTAAAAAATAATAAAAATAAAATTTTGTACCAAAATTGCATTTGAAAAAAATTAAGGCACCAAAATCATATAATTTGTGTTTTTTTTTTAAATTAGAGGATCAAAGTATATATTTCTTAAACTTCTTGCATGCCATCAAGTTTGATTAATACAATTCCATCTTTTCATAGTTCGGGTCTATCTCCTTTTGAAAAGTTATATGGGTATGTCCCTAATTATTCCTCATTTAGAGTATTTGGTTGTACTTGTTTCGTTC
>NW_011500131.1:32332-32598 GCF_000495115.2 Populus euphratica
CTGTCTATAAAGAGGCAATTCTTAATCCACTCTGGCAGCAAGGTATAGATGAGAAACTTTATGTTTTGTATAAGACAGATACTTGAGATCTGGTTTCTCTACTTCTTGGTAAGAGTGTTGTTGATTGTCGTTGGATGCATAAAATCAAAACTAATTCTCATAGGTCTATTGAGCGATACAAAGCTAGGTTGGTTGCAAAATGATATTCTCAACAATATAGTATGGACTATGAGGAGACATTTGCCGCGATTGCAAATATAACTACT
>NW_011500131.1:33177-40669 GCF_000495115.2 Populus euphratica
GATGCTGATCATGGTAGTGATACCACAGATCGCAAATCTATTACCGGGTTTTGTATCTTTTTAGGTGATTCTCTTATTTCTTAGAAGAGCAAGAAACAATCTATTGTTTCTTAATCATCCACCGAAGCAGAATATCATGCAATTGCATTTACTACGAAAGAGATTGTTTGGTTACATTGGTTACTTGCTGATATGAGAGTTTTCTTTTCTCATCCTACTCCTATATATTGTGACAACCAGAGTTCTATTCAGATTGCTCACAATTCAGTTTTTCATGAGCGAACTAAGCATATTGAAATCGATTGTCATCTGACTCGTCATCATCTCAAACATGGCACCATTGCTTTGCCTTTTGTTTCTTCTTCCTTGCAGATTGCAGATTTCTTTACCAAGGCGCATTCCACCTCTCGTTTTTGTTTTCTGGTTGGCAAACTCTCGATGCTTGTTGCTGCCGCCTTTTGAGGTTGAGGGGAGATGTTAAATAATATTTATGTAATCTTATTTATTAAGGGTAGAATAATATTTTCAGCTTAACTTATATATAGTTTATATGTATTTAGGTTAAGGTTAAACATTCATAATACAGTAATTATTCAGAATTGTAACCTCCATTTTGTGTTTTATCTTTAATTATTTTAAAACCCTTTATGTTCAGCCCTTGAATTTCTGATAGAGGCTTTCCTTGCTCGTTAGGATCCATCCCATTCAGGTCTTGTTGATCCCTTACCGTTGTAAGGTCCTGGGACTGAACTTCCTGGAAAAAGTTATCCAAGTTCGATAAATGGAGATATGCTATATGATGTGGTGGTAACTAGTAAATGCACCGGCGTTTTAATTTATTTTTCTTTCAATCAATAATTGCTTGGTCTCCATTGCCGCCCGCCCGCCCGCCCGCCCGATATTTATTTGCTGGTCTAGGTGATAAGGGAACCATTGAAGAGCAGGGTTCAACTTGGTGGGATTGGCTCAAGCCCCATTCCATGAACCACAGCCACCCTCATCTTGTGGAATTTACGTGATCTGATCATGTAATTGTTTCAAATCTTACCTTCTTGATCTGATCTGTTTGAACTTCTAAATAAATGGAGTGACTAATTCTTGTGTGGAATTGTCTCTAATATACGCAGTAATGTGGTTGTTCAAAGTATTTCACTCTCAGCTAACTATTATGAGGTTCATTGTTCATGATAAGTGGTAGAGCGTAATTGCTCCCTTATTTTTTTTTTTTTAAATATTTTTTATATTAAAATTTTAATATAATAATCTACCAAGCTCTTTTTTTTTTAATAGTTGTTGTTACCTTATTTTTCTTTAACAATTTTTTTTTTAATTCTAAACTATTAATTAGTTAAGTAACTTTTTATACTTTATGTTTAATGTTTTAGGTGAGTTTCCTCCATTTTTTCTATTTATTTCATTGTTTAATTTTAGTTTTATTTCTTAATAATATGACAATTTATGGATTTGTTAAATTAATATGTATATGTATAATATTATATGCATATGAATATTAATTAAAATGAGTTTTGATGAATTAATATTTATTTTGTTATAAATTTCATATGAAAAATGATGATGATCAATGTACTAATAATTAAAAATAAAGTACTGAATAACTAAAAAAATTAGAGATACAATAAAAAATTAAAAAATTAAAAAAATATATTAATATTTATATTTAACACACTTGTGTAAAATAACAAATTAACAAAGAATTGTTGCCAATAATTTTACTAGTCCCTATAAGATTTAGAAATAGATAAATGAAAGTTTCATTATATATATTGAGAAAGAATATCTTTAATGAAATTAATAATGAAGTCATTATTAAGCAATTTTAAAATATAAAAACTCAAAAAAAAATTATAATGTAAGTTTTTTTATTTTAAAAATATTTTTAAATTAATTTTGCTTGACATGAATTAGTACATGCATTTTAAATTAATTTCTCTATATATAATACATGTCTATATAATATATGATATCAAATATTTATAAATTATCTTTCATTTAAAATTTTCTGGTTTCGCCTATTTACAATAACCCTAAAAAATAGTTTCATGAGATGGTGGTATGTGTAGAGTTTATTGGATAGGTTACTAAATCTGCAATTTTTGTTTGAAAGTTTTGACAAAATGCTTTAGAGAGTTGAAAATAAGATCCTGATATTCTTGAATAGGTGAAGAATCCAATCACAGCTCTTCATTCCTCTGTCTCTTATTTATTTAAGATTTTTTTTTGTTTTAATTGTTGGTAATACATACAAGATTGTTACTTTTAATTCATCTTCTGTTTGCAAGACTTTGAGCAATAATTAAATAGCAATTTCTTGATAAAATAGAAGGTTACACAGAAACTTAATGCCTTAAATATTATGGAAATTTAACTCATGAAAATAACTTTTATAGTAAGCTCTCTCTCTCTCTCTCTCTCTCTCTCACACACACACACACACACACACACACACATATATATATATATATATATATATATCCATGAATTGCATATTAATACTTTGAACTATAATGTTATGTTGATTGTTTTGACAATTATGCAAATGTCATCTAATATCTAATATGATTGATTCCTGTTTATAGAAAAGCAGTGGGATGATGCCTGGCTACATCTACGATGACATTTTGCTTGTGTACAAGCCATATAGGCATCTAGCGGGCATTTGTTATGAGATTCCGTCCGAAGGGGAAGACATTTGAGATGTCAACATTTTTATATTTGATATGTCTACGAAAGTTACTATTTCTTCCCAACATCTCCGATTCCACCCTACGTGGGAATGTTATTTTGAATTAAATTAATATTTTTTACCAACCATATCTTATTAGTTTGACGAATATGTCCTCAAAGCTAATGATAATTGTTATCATTTTTTTTTTTAAAAAAATACTATCCTTACACTTTCATTTTAAAAAAAAAAATACTATCCTTACACTTTCATTTTAGAATAAAAAGTAGATCATTTTCCATGCTATACTATGAATCGAATCAAATTTATTTTGGATGTAAAGAAATATTCAAGTGCTAATAATATGTTTTTTTGCAAAAAAATTATAAAGCGTGTCCTGTTATAATATGATTGACTTGATAAGTTCAAAAATAACCCGGATGACTAATAAAAATGTAGTTTGACTACGACATCTTTTTTAAAATATTGAAATAATAGAATATTATATCAACTCGGATTAATTTAGATTAACCTATCAAATTGACTATCTAAGTTATGAGATTTTAATAACCTTATAGAAAGTAAATAATTTTTTTTATTAAAATTAATTCTCAATCAAACTGATAATAGAAGATGAAATTAAAAACAAAATTCAACTAAGAAAATGAGTGGAATCAACTAAGGTTAACTTGTCAAATTTAGATCATGAGATTGAGGTAATCTTATAGAAAGCAAATCAAAATAAATCACGAAGGTCAATTCTCAATTGATCCCATGTTGAATAATAAAATTAAAAAAATATATAAAAAAACATAAAAAAACCATCTAAGTCAATCAACCAAACCTGTGACTCAGATCATGAAATTAGGATAACCTTATGGAACTCAAACTAAAACCAATTATGAAACCTAATTCCCAATCAATCCAATGTTAAAGGATAAAATTGAAAAACAAAGCAAAAAAAGAACTAAAGAAATAATAATAGTTAACCTGAGTTAACCTAACAAATCTCGAGTCAGGAGACTAAAATAACTCAATAAAAAAAAGAAAAACAAATTATAAATTCCAATTCATAATCAATATGATATTGAAAGATTAATTTAAAAAAAAATTAAATTAAAAAAATTATGTTCAACCTAACTATTAGTCACGTGATTATGGTCCTATTTATTTATAAGAGTAACGTTAACTCCAAGACTTATACTATTTATTTAAAGATGAAATCCAATTAATAATAGACATAAGGTTTTATGGATACCTTCTTTGTCAAATTTAATCTAATAGATTATGTTCTTATCAAAGAACAAGAATTAACATTTGATATTACAACCTAAACTTTTAAATGGAGTGAAAATGAGAGGAAACTTATTAAAAGAGTAAAACACGCAAGAAAAGTAGAAAAATAAAAACATTTTAAAATTGTAACAATAATAACCAATGATATTTGATAACTTTGTATAACCTGTAATTCCATACTTCGATGGTCATTATATGACCACTAGAGTTTATTGATGCAGAGTTTCTAAGATCTAAATTGTATTGACATCTTATAAAGTATGTTCTTAAGGATAAATATCAACAAATGCAACATAAAAAGGGATTTATGATGAATAAAAATTGAAGGGCTTCAAAGCAAAAAAACTACTTGTTTCAAGTTATAAATCATTTTATACCTTGAGACTATTTTTCATAAAGATATTTCCAAATAGATATGAGACTTCATGAATAAAAAATATCAAGGGATAACTAGAGTGAAATGATAACATCTTCATGCTCTTTACCAAGAGTTTGAAACTCTTTAAATAAAGCCATAAAAATCAATAAATGATTATGTCTTTAAAACACTAGCTATAGCTAGTAAAATAAAACTTTATTGAAATAGAATCAAAGATGTTACTATGGTAGATAAAATCCTATGATAAATGACAACAAAGTTTAACTATATTTTTTATTCAATTGAATAGTCTAATGAAATTGATTCTCTTTCAATTGATGAACTATATAATTCACTATATATTTATGAACAAAAACTTTAACAACAAGAAACTACAAAAGAAGAGCATACATTATAAGCTACAACATTCCAATAAAAAGGAAAAGGAAGAAGTAACACAAAATATAGGGAAAGAGGAAGCATAGATGAAGCCTATGATCCAAAAAAGAAGAAGATGTAGTAACAAGTTCTAGGCAAAGAAGTTTCATAAATCTAAAATTAACTGCTTTCGATATAATTGATATGATCATTATCAATCTAAATGCTGCATTAACTTGGAATGAAATAAGATGAAAAGGTAAAATTTGTATAACAATAGGAAAAAAAATGAAGAAGAGGCTAAATTACTAATCACATGTCAGGAAATAAAAGAAACAACATCAAACATGTGGTATCTAGATACATGTTGTAGTAGGTATAAGTGTATGAATAAATCAATGTTCTTATAGTTAGATGACTTATATTGATCAACTATGAAACTTGAAGACAACTCGAGAGTAACATTAATGGGAAAAGAAAATACTAAAATTCAAGCTAAAAATAATCACTACACATTATTATTAGTGTCTTTTATATTCCATAGCTAAAAAGTAACCTTTTTATTTTTTCCTTAGATAGTTCTATGAAATAGGTTATTCAATTATCATAAAGAATAAAGCCTATTACATCTAAGATTAGAAGAAGGGGTTAATCATAAAGGCTTAAATGACAATAAAAAGAATGTTTCCTTTAAACATTCAAAGCTTATAACATTCATATTATTCAACTGAAGAAAATAAAACTTACTTGTGATATGCAAACACCTGAATTTTAAATTGTTAAAAACTCTTCATGATAAGCAGATGGTAGTTGGGCTCTCTCAAATCACATGCTTAGATTGAACTTATAAAGATTATGTTATAGACAATTAACCCCAATATTCATTCCTATAAAAGAAAATAAAAAGAGCATGCAAGACACTAAAAATTGATCCATTACAATATATATAGTCCTATTCATCCAATTTCTAATGGAAAAAAGATGTACCTTATTATGTTCATAAATGACTTCAATTATAAAAATTAGTTACAGTTTCTATAGGAAATATTAAAAGCATTGAAAGCACTTAAAAAGTTTAAAGCTTTATTAGAGAAGGAAAAAAACTTTAAAATTAAAACCTTTCATAGTGATCAGGTAATAAAATACACTTTAAAAGAACTTGAAGGTTTTTACAGCAGACATTGAATTCAAAAACGTCTTATAACATCATATACACAATAACAAATATGTATATTAAAAATAAAGAATTGTACCATTTTAAATATGGTGCGAAACATGCTAATAGTGGAAAAATACCAAAAATTTTATAGCCTGAAATATTTATTGTGAAAAATACAACTTGTTAACTTTGATAAAAAAAAAAAATATGTTGAAATTGATCATCAGACTACAACCTCAGTTTCCCTTAAAGAACAATAGAAAAGAGAATCACGTACAAAGAAAAGACCAACTTGGATGATAGATTATATTAGTGGAAGTGAATTATCGAATAAAGAAACAACTACACATTATGCTTTACGTACAGACAATGACCTTATCACCTTTAAAGAGGCAATCAAAGAAACAAAATGGTAGAGGATCATGTCAGAAGAAATTCAAGCTATAAAAAAAGATCCAGACATGAGAATTAGCAAGACTTCCCAAAAGACAAAAAAGAATTAGTGTAAAATAGATTTGCAAGGCAAGGTGAATGAAGCTGGTTTTATGGAGAAACATAAAGCTTATTTGGTGGCAAAAGGATACAGTCAAAAATTAAGAGTTGATTATATAGAAATATTTGCTCTAGTTGTCAAACAAGATACCATTCAATTAGTTCTTTCAATTGCAGCACAACATTCATAGTTTCATTTTCATATAGATGTAAAATCTACCTTTTCATATGGAGATTTACAAGAGTATTTTTAGCATTAAGTAGCCTCCTAGTTTTATATAAAAAAAGAACGAACATAAAGTTTACAAATTGAAAAAAACATTATATAGATTAAAACAATCACCTAAAGCTTAGTATAGTGGAATAAAGTTATACTAAAAAAAAACAGTTTTCATAAATATATTTGTGAACATGCATTATTCATCAAGACTAAAAAAGACGGGAAGATGCTACTGGTATATTTTATATAGATGATCTCATTTTCGTAGGAAATGATGAAACAATGGTTGTAGAATTTAAAAGCTCAATGAAGAGGGAGTTAGAGATGACTGTTAAAATAATTAAGATCAAACACAAAAAGGAGGCTAGAATTTTGAATAATCTGTATATTATGAATGCTTAACCTTAACCTAAATACAAATAAAGTATATATAGATTAAACTGAAAGTACTATTCTACCCTTAATAAATAAGCCTCCATAAATATTATTTAGCATCCCCCCTCAAACTCACGATGCGACAGCTACGAGCATCGAGAGTTTGCCAACTAGAAAACAAAAATGAGAGATGGAATGTGCCTTGGTGAAGAAATCTGCAATCTGCAAGGAAGAAGGAACAAAAGGCAAAGCAATGGTGCCATGCTTGAGATGATGACGAGTAAGATGACAATCAATCTCATGAAAAATCGAGTTGTGAGCAATCTGAATAGAATTCTGGTTGTCACAATACATAGGAGTAGGATGAGAAAAGGAAACTCCCATATCAGCAAGTAACCAACGTAACTAAACAATCTCTTTGGTAGTAGATGCCATGGCATGATATTCTGCTTCGATGGATGATTGAGAAATAATAGATTGTTTCTTGCTTTTCCAAGAAATAAGAGAATCACCTAAAAAGATACAGAACCC